>NC_052107.1:4957465-4991274 GCF_012273895.1 Zerene cesonia
TATGGTTTTTACTAAATAATATTTTAGGAATAATAAAATAAAGGAAATATATTTTCTTTACATATATATATATATATAAATACGTTTATTATTATTAATATCTTTTCGTTTCTTTAAATAACATGTTAGATTGATCCAAAAGTGCTGAGTGATAAAGTCTAGGGAGTCCAACTATATCGAATACCTCTGTATCAATTGACTCAGTGTAGTGAATTGGATTTTTTTGTTCAAAGATACTTTACTCAACAAATAACAGATTCGTTAACTATAACGAGGTTATAAGACACTGTCGAAATACAAACATATTACAAATATCACATATAAGAAAGCTGATAAAGATAATTATTAAGGTGAAAGGTTAAATCCAAATGGATCCAGATATAACAAGTTTCGCAATAACCTTTGTTTGTATTTGAGTTATAGTTAATTACCGAGATAGATAGCACGAGTCGAATCGCTTTAGTTTTACATTATTCCGTTGGTTTATATTATGTTATGTTTAATTGAATGAGTGGACAGTACAATGGGTTTGAAAAAAATATATTTTTTTTATTTATGTATATAGTTTACCTTCTTGCAAGAAGAGGGTTTCGTTTTAATTGGTTTAAAAAATAAGTATTTTTTTATTAATCTTTCCGTCCATCTCTCTTTACTGTAGTAATAATATAGGTATCATTCGTATATTGAAGACGACTGATACATTTAGGAAATATCATGTTATTTCAGTGCCATTTTAAAATAGATATAAAACTAAACTAAACGATATGTCTGCCTATACGAAGTTAATATACAGGCATATCTCGCCAAAAAACTACTGTATAGTGTAAACTACTGTAAAGATAACCGATAGCTGTGCACCGCTGCGTCACCTAAGTCCTATATAATATTATTATATTAATAGATTTACTAAATAATCGACTGCTAAATAGAATTTTTCAATTCCATTGAGTAGTTCTGGAGATGAGCCGGTTCAAACAAACAAAGAAATTGCGCTGCATGATATAATTAAAATAAGCATAGATATAATGTTTTATGGTTATCAAAGGTACCAGTTACGTAACTCTTTCTTCTTCTTTTTGTTTTTGTTTTTACTTATTTTAGATTCAAAAGAGTTAAAGCGAAAACAAAATTCAATTCTAAACAACTAATTAAAGACTGTGAGACGTCTATGTAATTAACCGACATTTACAAAACGTATATCTACTGTTCCAAGACTTAAAAGATAATTGAGTTCTGTTAACAAGTAAGGTCGTATGAAATTTTCAAAAATTTCAATAACTTACTCCAATTTTTTGTAGTCACATTCGCAACGTAGTTTTTAATAAACCGACGTGAAAATAGAAGGTTAGGTATTCGATGTGTGTGCATGTATACAAAACTTATAATAATCATATCGTTTATAATACTGGAACGTAACTGAGCGAAATTATTGATATATGAAATTAAAATAATACCTATTTTTAAATAGTTAATAACACATGTATTGCATCGTTAGCTTTAGTATATGGAATTACTTCACCGTTTGATAAACAATTTTCATGATCCTTTTTTCGTTTGAAGAATATATTTCAAGGTTGTTTCCATTACAAAACTAGGATCTAAAATTTTACACAAAAATAGACCGTAAAATGATGTATAAGTTTTAACAGAACAGAAAAATATCTGAGATATGTTTTGATTCTTAAGAATTTTATTGTCAAAGTTTTATTGAGAGAAAAGCGCGAAAAAAATGAGGACTTCGTAATTTCTTTCTTTCTTTCTTTCTTTTCTATCTAATTCCTACTTTACATACGATATTTGAATAAATAGATACATGTCAATTATTTTTTTTAATATAATGTTAATATAAATTGTTTTAATTTGGTGTGTAATATAAATACCTTACATTGTGATTATTAGGTATCTTAAGTATAATATTGCTTTAGGTATAGTCCGGTGCAAATGCTATTAGAATAAGATCTTGGAGTTGCGTCACGCGATTGAAGTTTTATTCCTCACTACCTATCACGCTCACCCGAAAGCGTAGCTGTTTGCTACCATCATATTGTATCGCTTCATTCAGAAAATTAATAGACCATCAGCATTTGAACCCAGTAACATAGTATTTGTTCACAGTGTGTTAGGGAACTTCATCAAAAACCGAAGCTGAGAGATTTCCTTGAACATTGATGGCTCGGTGAGTGCAAAATACATGGAAATTCAATTTAAGTTTCATACAACATTGACGGGCTTACAAGTTAGACTATTAATACATATTATTAAAACACTTTTAGAGGCAGGCTCTCCTCTAGCCCCTAGTGTATAAATACAACATAGAGGAGTTTCTTTTTGTGGCAAAAGTTAACTCTCGGAGTCAAGTATTGGTAACATTGGGAAAAATATTTAATATACCAACTGCGGAGGTGGTGTTAGCTCGCAAACAACTATTTTTATATGACCTTCAAGACATGTAACATCTTAGTTCCCTGTGACCACGCTCGCTAAATAGTGTTCGAACCGTCAAGTGAAATATTATAATGAATAAACCGCGTTTATTATACTAGAAGTCCAATCTGGTCTATCTAAAGTCCACATCTCTTTTCACTCAATACTGTCTGAAGTTGCTCGTACCATAAATGTAGCGTGAAACCCTAAAAAAAACATCAAATTATGGACATACGCAGATAGGAAGTTTCTAGATCAAAAAGTAATTTTGTGTCGATTAAACTTAACTAAACACACATTCATGTTATGATCTCAAATTATATAATAGTAATAGTGTTTGTGTGTGTAAGACTTAAGAGTTCATGACTCATGAGTGTGCGTGCATGAAAATGTGAGAGATTAAGGATTACATAGAGATTTTGTAAATATATTATGTTTTCATCATCTGTTCAAAACTTAAGAAATACTTCGGTCTCTGCACATAAAAAGCTAAGGTACATATTTGTCATATCTTTTTTAAGGTTAAAAATATCATCTTGCGGCTGTTTAAAATAAATTTTGTTATAAAGAAAAGGACCCGTATAGGCTTTAGAACGCTTTGCTGCCTCAGTATGAACTAGAGCCAAGTTTAAAATAAATTTAACTTAAATATAATTCAAGAAGCGCGATCATTCGATCTTTACAAATAACACAAAAGGTATAAGGATATTAATACAGTGAATTAATTAATTCCCTTACATTTTCCTGACCCGTTTTCGTTAATTTACATTTCGCTCCCGGAACTTTAAAGTCTAAAGGGTTACATTATAAATTCTAAATGAGTGTCTACATTATGAGAACGTACGTGGAGTTTGTTGTAATATAATATTGTTTCGAATTGGGAATACAATGCTATATTTTTTAAATATATTATTTATAATACTTTACATAACAGTTATAGAATACATAAAATAACATAATCAAAATAGAATCACACGGCGCGTGCACAATTGTGCGGTCTTATTGCAAGATAAAAACATGGAATTTCTTCAAAGTAACCATAATAAGAAAGGACTTGTAAAACAATGGATAAACGCAGTCAAAGATAAATACGAAAATAAAAAAATAGAAAATTAATTTTAGCAGTATAATGTAGGTTTAATCCTAAATAAGAAATGAGCATGTTTATTAACATATTTTATTATATGTATATATCTATACGTCATACTTTGGAACATAAACATATATATGTTCCAAAGTATGACGTATGAAAATAATCCTAGTACATAAACTATGAAAAGTTTCACTCACGCTGATTTTTGCTTGAAGTTGCAAAAATTTCCAAAGAATTCCTTTGTTGAATTAAAAATGTACCGCATTTCGTTTAATTTAGATTACAATATCGCTGTAATTATTGTAATCAGTTATTTTATTCAAATTCATCAGTCACGCTGTGATGCAGTGAATTTGCTATAAACATACGTAGACTTCACGCACACACATACACACATTAGTGTACATGTGTGCGTCCATAAGAATAAGTGTTCGGGTGAGTAGCTCTGTATATCTTATTATCTATGTGCCATTAAACAAGCAATTCAGATATATGTATAATCTGAATATGAAAAAGGATTTTTCAATTAACTTAGTGATCTAAGGATAATATTGTTTCGACAATGTTAAGAAATACTGAGCTGTGCTCGCTGAGTATCTAAATAAATGTAAGAATTCAAATTTTTAAGTTTTCAATGCCGTGATATTATAATTTCATTAATGATATTACGATTAAACGGTAGATTGTCTATCGACTTAATTTCTTATAGTTTAACGGCCTAATTTTAGTGACATTGTAATGTTACAGGGACGCTATAGTTTCGACACTCATGGTAGATAACAATAACATTAATTATAACAGCATATCTGTGAGTTCGCCACTTTGAGCCTTGATTATTTCCAATCATAATAGGTCAATAGTTCTTTACTGTGATCTTTAAAGATTTGTAGCTACGTACATTATGAATAATTTATAATTGAAAACAGTTATTTAATACGTTTTGCTCAAATGAATACACTAGTTAGCGAGTGGAACCCGTGTTTTCATAGTACCCGGATCTCTGTCTTCACATTTATACCATAATACGTATAAATGCATAGTATGAATAAGGTAAAGATTTGAAATATGTAATATAAATGCATCTGCGTTTATCATTGAATCATAAACACATCGATCTTCCATATTTATACACTTTTAAAAAAACAGTTTCATGAATGTATCTTTTGTATTGTTTGGCTTTTCTTTAATCTGTACCTTCGCAAGTCTGTCCTATAAACGTGTAATTTCATATAGCTAAGAACGGGGTATATATAATACACAGAGACAACAGATAAACGACAGATGGGCATCGTTTTAATGCGATTTGTATATATCACGTTGATAGAGCAATGATATCATACTAATAAATAAGTCTAACTAGATCACGCCGTCTGCATCTGCCATCTCTGTGGTTCCTTGCTTTCTTGGATAATATGTTTATAAGTTTCTAGTATTGACTGTTTTTAATGCATTTTGAGTATATTTTGTTACGTATTTTATTTTTATTCTACGGCTTTTCATTTTACAGATATCATTGCGACTCTAATTCATAAACAAAATGAAAAAATTGTTCCCGAAAAAGAAGTTACTCTCTTTCGTGAATGCACGGTCCGCTAATTTATGGTATTTCTAGTAATACTTATTTACGAACAAGTATGTTATTTTGATTTTTTTTATTAAACTACTGGACCACTCTGGTCTGACTGATAAATGACATTTTGTACTACAATTTCACTAGATAGTATAAAACAAAGAAGCTTTCTCTGTCTCTATGTCCCTATGTAAGTTTGATAAATTACTTACTTAACTTTCTTAAAACATCATATTAATATCTAATATACGTGTTTCTTTGTTTGTCCGCGTTGGACTCTAACTACAATACCGATTTAACCAAATTTGCACGATAAGTGCAATTTGATCCAACTTAAAAGATTTATAATATTTCAATTGAGAAAATTGACTTCCGAGGCGGTGACAAGGCTTGCAGCTAGTAAAAATTATATAAATGCATTTCAAAAATATGTTTAACGCTAACGCTTCGAAATACACCAAGACAATACTTTCTTGATCTCGGTTCCAAACGATGCACCCGTTCCATTACGCGCTGTCTTCGAAATGATAAATTATTACACACTGTACATAAATTATTGTACGATGTCTTACGGAAAGTTGACGTGCAGCTGCGATGAAAAGATGCAAGTTGGGATATAATTTCTAACAATGGTTTGCTCCCAAAAGGCTACATGTGTACGTTTTCCGTCGCTCTAAAGGCTTTTATGTGATTTTGAGCATAGTATTAACAAACTCTCAATCTAATTGTCTATTCTATATGAGAGGGAGCAACTCAGATAGTGGTTCTCTTGATGGTAAGAGACCACCACCGCCCATGAATAGTAAAGGGCCTTTGTAAATGCGAGGGTAAAGAATAAGGGACAATGCGGACAATATTAACGTATCATAAAAGTCTATTTACTATACATAATATACCATATTATTGAAATTGTGTATAAAAATAGAGTAAGTTATACAAACATGCCATAATTATGATTGCTGATTATGATGATGGCATAAATAAGACATTCAAAAGTTTAAAGGTAAATATCTAGATAAGAATGGAATGCAATGCTCGTGGGATATGAGCAGTCCAACACATTTGTTGCGGTTTCTTTTTATTTATCTCTATCAGCTTTTATTGGATAACGTTATTAATATAGAAAAGTGAGTCAACTCTCCAATTTCACATTCAACAGTTAGTCTTTTGTTTATTCCGATTTCAGCCCTTTCGAATCGAAATGGCGACTAATGTATATGAATTCCTGCAGTAACCAAGTTTGTCCTGACATTCTAGACAGACGACTCAGTTTTGTATTTGAGTTAACTGTCGGTAAATTAAATGATCTAGTGCTTTGCTGGCGATGTGATTGACTAAATTGAATGTATTCGAATGTTAAGCAAAGTTTAAATTATCTTTTAAGTGTTTAAAGGAACTTTTAATGAGTGTTATGTTGATTTTTCTCCATAGAAAAAATTAATCGAGCTTCTAAAAGTTTATAATATTACTATATGACCCGGCAAACGATGTTCTGCCTGATTCTGATTTTGACCGATTCTCAGATCTAGACAAAATTACATGAGAATCGGTCTAGCCGCTACGGATGAGTATGGAAACTAACATTGAGACATTTTCTGATTTGATTCAATCCTTTGTCATGTGGTTTTTAAAATGAACAATACACTATGCATGTGATTATGTTTTTGAGTGGAGTGATTTTGTACATTCGATAATCGTAAAGGGAGCACTCTCTTTGGGCTCTCAAGAAAGGTACTAAGGCTGAAGACTAAAATATTATAGGAGAGAAAACTTTCAACAAAATTGGCTTGAATAAATCATGCTGTGTAGTTTTTTGTACATATATATTTTATTATAATGATTTTATTTATTTTCGAGAGCTTTTGCTATTCTTATATGCTATATGAACGTTTTCGTCTTTATATAGCATATAAGAAATGCAAAACTAACAGTCTGTTTATCTCTTTTTCGCGCCTTAACCACAAAACCGATTGAATGAAATTTGGGTGGTTGGCTTTTTTTTAAATTTCAAATGATTTAACTAACGAGCGTGGACACAGGTATTTATCTCGGAAATCCCACAGAAAGGGAACTATGCTTACCATATCTCATCCAAATCGGTTTAATGGTTTTTGGCATGAAGAAGAGAGAGACAGGCAGAGTTACTTTCACAATTATAATATCAGTGGGGGTGTGTGTAAATACAACAATAGCCCTGGATATTTAACTAAGGTAGGAAAAATACAGTTTCACTTTGAATCGGATTTGAATTTAACATCAAGAACAGCATATACTTATAGGTAAATTAAGAATTTCCATAAAAATTTCTACTTGCCGTCACGATGCAAATTATATATCACAATTTTAAAATGCACAAAGTTTATAAGGGGTTTATTCTAGAGTCATATTTTTACAACCGGCAACGTGGAGTGCGCAGCCGAGATATTTTCGTGCAAACATTTTCCATTTCCCTCCAACGAAGTTATAAAAAGAACTTCAATTAGCACACCCTGACTAATGTTACAATGTTCGTTTCAATTTGCTAAGTATCATTATTACTTCTACGTTGAAAATTGCAATAAAAGCTATGTTATTGGTTAAAATGAGAATGATAAATTGTTATTTCATACATAAATGCCGATAACCATTGTAGAAACAGTTGCTGGCACCTTATAGAAAGTTAAGAAGAAAACCTGTAACTCATTTTTCCTAACTTAACTTAATTACAGTAAAAAAAAAACAAAAATGTGTGTTTTTGTGTTTGAGCGTTTACAGATTATACTTTAATTGTAATTATTTAGAGTTTAGGCATATATTTTTTATTTTAATTTTAGTTCTATGAATATGTCAAATGCATTTAAATTAGTCCACTCTATGTGCTTGTTTTTGGAAAATATTTTCATGTAGTTGTATGTGGTAGTCGAGCACGCGGCACGATATGGGCAAGCTCTCACCGAGGAAGTACCATACCCCTCCCCTACAGAAGATCGGCGCGGCATTCTGCTGTGGTTCGTTCGATGAGTTGGGGCGCCGGAGGCCCATATTCTTTTCCTTACCCTTCCCAGTCCTTTCCTTTAAACCTCTCGACAATCCTTTCTGAATCCCTTCCCAATTTAGAGTCGACAATCCATTTGTAAAGGCGTAGGTCTGCAATCGACCTTATGCCTCTACAAATATTCATGGGCCGTAGTAGCGCTTACAGACGTCCCACCAGCTCCATTGCCGACTGTGACATAAAAAAAATGTAGTACTCACACTAGTTCATATGAAATATCAATTACTTACAGTCTATTCTTATCGAGTATATCCATTATTGTTTATGAACAGAAAAGTGTTAAGGACCGAAACTGTGTTAATTAACGTGTCTGAATAATAATTATAATATAATTTCGTAAATTGGAAATAAAATAATTGCGTTTGTTTTATTTTGCCAGCATACACCCAACATCAATTACAACATTTAAATTATTTAGTATAAAGTATGTTCATACGTGACAATGTACCACGCTTCATATTTCTGTGAAAATGTTTGCTTTTAAAGTAATAAAAAGCCGTAATGTTACCAGTGTTTTAGAGCTCTCCCTTATGTATATAATATGGAATAAAAATACAAGAGAAAGGATTCAACGACTCAACGTCTCAACGTCTCAACTTGTTCTTAAGAAGACCTTATATAAACATTCTGCGAGATACCCACACGATTTTCCCCTAATTTATAAGAAATGTCAATTTGTTAAATCGATGGGCGTAAATCTGCTCGTGATTTTTCGCAATTCTCCGTCTCCTATAAAATGCTCTGCTTCTTTAGACATTCACTTGGATGTCGCAAGTATTTGAATATAAGTCCGCACCGCCATATTTCTTTCGTGGTCGTTTTCTAAACTTTAGACGACTTGTCTTCGTCCTGGAGAAGTTGCTGTTATAGCAAAAATAGGATATCAGTGGGGCAAAACAAGTGCAGGGGGAGGGGAGGGATCAACTGATCCCTCCCCTCCTAAACTAACTAGTTTTTACGTAATTATTAATAAAAGGAGTCGAATATCCTCCATTTACATGATACAATTATTTATCATACAACAACATAAACTCTTTATTACAAGAATGTTATGTCACTGTTTACAAAAATCATGTTTGTTGTATGGAATCCCTCCCGCCTCGTTAACTATTAATTTTATTTAATTACATCGTTTGTGGCTAAAGCGGCAATACAATTTCAACTATAGCTTAGTGACTGATAGACGGCCGGACAGAGGACGCTTAGCAATATATCAAGAATACTGACTATTCACAAAATGTGAAAAACAATCTATCACAATATATATTAACTTCAATGCGATTTATTTCCACGGGTACCTTTGTTTCAAGAATTCAAATGTAAGATATAAATGATTCATACAAACACAGCTCAGCAATGAAAATTTTATAAGAGCTAGTTAAATTGACCCTAACGATGTTACAAAAGATCCCGTCGTTTCGTAAAAATTTGATTTGTAAATAAACCCCTCTTCGAGTGGAAATCCCTCCTAATTTCTCCGAATCAGTTCATTCAATTTGTTTGCTATCTTCATGAGGGGTATCAAACGAGATACTTATTCTACCCATTATAGGAGGGCAGGGCAAGATTATTTCAAATAAGAATGTTTAAAGCTTTGTTTCTATAAAGAATCTTGCTTTTCCATATACTATAATTTTGCATCGTTTGTCAATTATAATTTCAATAACACGCATATTATTATAGTTTAGAAACAAAAACTGCATTGCAGTTTTAACTACGCTTTTTCTATCTACATACAAACATCTAATCTAATCTAATAGATTATTTTGATTTTATGTACTTAATACTTTTCGCTTGGCCTGTCCGAGAGTATCCCTTGTGGAAGATTGCGATTTAGCACTAGAATCTCAGAGCATATTATACAATAATTGCAACTGTTACAATATACAAGTTCCAATTATCTGTTTAAATGAAAAACGTACGTCAGTACAGACGAGCTATCAAGCGTCCGCCCACCGCTGGGGCTCTGGGACGACGGCTTACTGTAACAAAATGTAGCTATTAAATGCCGAAGCTCCATCCAGGGAATTTATTCAATTTATTCTCTTAGGCTAGCGACGGTATTACACGCGTACATACTTCCATTCTACGATTGTAATACTAAGAGCGTTTAGTGCTACAAGCGCAGAGATAGATTAAAATATTCTTACTAAAATACTGGCTTTCCGTCCGCGACTTCGCCCGCTTGGTCGGGAGAGATTCTTAGATTTTCGATTAAAAATAATCTATGTCTAAGAGCTGTCAGACGAAAATCGTACAATGAAATTGTTCCGTTACTACGTGAAAGAAACCCAAATTAACAGTCATTCGCATTTACATTATTTGTGAGAATTATTCACGGACTTTAATGCATTGCGAGCTACGGCTATATTCTACAGAGTTATAAAAGAAGATATAGTGATAAATGCAAGAACACTTTCGTATTTTATGCTGAGCAGTATAGTTATATTATCTGTGGCTGAGCGAATAAATAAAATAGCGTGGTAATATTTTAAAGATCCTAATAATAAAGACGATTAAATGAGGTGCTTAGCCATTTTTATTGGAAGTATTTTGTATAATAATATCTGACTAATTGTTATAAAGTTACTAGCTACGCCCCGCGGTTTCACCCGCGTAAGTCCGTATCCCATAGGAATATCGGAGTAAAAAGTGCCTATATGTTATTCCAGTTGTCCAGCTGTCTACGTACCAAATTTCATTGCAATCGGTTCAATAATTTTTGCGTGAAAGAGTAACAAACACACACACATCCTTACATACTTTCGCATTTATAATATTAGTAGAATAGGATAAGTACGTAGATAGCTATCGAATTTGTTTCACGTGTTTGATAAATATGATGAAGATTTATAATTATAACTAGTTGTAAACCACGGAGTCACTCGCGTGGTACCCAGGTAGAAACGCTTTGTGCTATTCTAGATAATAAGCTGTTTTCGCGTAAGAGTAACAAGCATACATACATAATTACAAACTTACGCGTTTATATTATCAGTAGGATTATCTGCTACGCATATGCCAATATACAAGACATTTATTTCATACGTCGCGTAGAATAAAGCTTTCTAAATCCCTGTTCGTATGATTTTTATGGAATCATACAGAGAACAAGTTTGCTTTTAATATGTTCGTTGTATAAAATAGTTATGAGATTTTAGTTCGACGTGGAAAACTCATGCCATTCTACTTTAATAAGTATCCATAGGCAAAAAATACAATTAATCTACTGTTATATTTTGTGAATACATACATTTTTGTATAGATTGTTTAAAAATCCTTGCATCTATTATGACAGCGTAGGTATAGCTTTACTTACTAGCTATGTATATTGCTCTGTTTATTTTTTTTCTTGTTTCTGAATTTTATTCAATTTAAACAAAGACACTCATTGATAACTTAACAACAAGAAATTCATATATAAATATGAAGTTTATTATATAAAGAATAATATTTCTATGAAGATAACTTGGTTGTTATTTGCATAAGAAATATGTGTTTGTAATTAAGTAATTATTTTGTTCACCGTGACAGTTAAATCAATGTTTGCAATGAATGACGTGTTTCCTACTTAAGTTTCTTCCTTATTAAAATACTAAATTTCTTTTAATGCCCACCCACATAAGTTTACAGTATGCATAGTTTTGTGTTGTCCTATTGGTACCTGAAATACAGCTCAATCCGAAGTTAGCCGAATTTTACTCATAACGCTGCGTTATATTGTTAATGTTAAAGTTGATATACTCGAATTCCTTGAGTTCATCATCCGATGCTTAATTGATAAGAATTGGACCACCTCGGAAATAAGAGACCAATATTTCAAACTGAAAATAAATGTTTTTAATCAGTTCACAATTTTCAAATATATCAACGAACATGCATTAATAATGCTTACAGAACCATGAAAACTCCTACTTTGTGTTAGAAACGTACCCGTTAATATAGTTCATTATTTATTAACATTTATTCAAAGCTTCAGTACTAACTGAAGCTTTGAATAAATGCTTATTTGTTGCTTCGTTCGTTTCATTATTTCAAAGTGACGGTTATATTCAAAGTGACGGATAACTTATAAGAGTTACGTTCCTTAGAACAAAATTCTATATTTACAAAGAAGTCGTTTGTGTGAAACATATAATACAAAATCGAACTAATTATAACAATTCATAAATAAAGCCATCCAAGCTACGGCCGTTAGGAAACCAATTTCCGTGCACTTAATTGTGATGTTTTGCAAATAATATGCTTTACACTGATCATTAAACATACACCTAATGACTTCATTAAATCCACTCGCGTATGGATGAAACGTTATTGCTAATTTGTGCTAATTAATAAGTGAATCCACATTATGATTTGTCATTAATTATATACGAACAATCATTGGATTTTAGGCTAATGGTATTCTTTTATGATTTTATTGTCTGTGATTATTTGGATGTTTAAACATATATTGTTTGTTCATTTTTTTTACGTATTTGTGACTCAAAGCATGTTAAAATTAAGTGAAGTTTGCGTTTATACGTAACCAGGATGACAGGGAAAGGGCCATGAGTAATAACTCTACACTACTCAAAAAACTGACTAAATTTGTTCTGACTTTTCAAAAAGGCAATCCATTTGCAGAGGCGTAAATTGAGGCAAATATTCATAGATGGTACTCAGTACCCAGCATCAAGTGACCCACCAGCTACTTTGCCAATCCCAACATTAAATATTTCACAAAGTCATTTGAAGAGAGTTTTGCATTGAAGCATTATATGGTCTCCGATGCACCGTCACCTTCCTCGCCTAGAATTATTTTGTAATATAATTTTTCTGCCTTAACCGTAAGAATACACTGGAATTTTTCGATCTAAAGTCGATCAGGTTAGATACAAACGAGCATAAGTAAATATTATTTATTATGGTATTTCGAAGCTTTAACGGTTTTCAGTTGTAATATATAATATGATATACGTTAATTTGCTCGATTTTATAAACAGGAGTGCAAAATTTTTGAGTTGATTTTAAATATTTTGTGTTCGCTTGTTTCTGATCACTAAAACACCTTAACCTTTTTTATTTTCATTTGAATTGTAAAAAAAATCTATCTCATTAAAGAATGAACAAATATAACCATGGGCTATTGAGTTACGGCAATGTACATCTGACTTTCCCCATCTCAAGAAAACCGTCCTGGACATCAGATTCATAATTCAAAATTAATAATTGTCTATTTGGAACGAAATTACATTGTGTACTTAAACTAAAATTAACGATCACACCCATAAAAGCTTGTTAAGCTTATATATATGATATATTTACAGCTTTTATATTTACATTATTATTTTTAAATTTATATACGATAATCTATATACGTTGTATACAACGGATAACGAAACATAAAACTAATTCCTACCACATTACTACATTGTATAAAACAAAGTTGCTTTCACTGTCCCTATGATGATGTATGCTTAAATCTTTAAAATTACGCAACAAATTTAAATGGGTGTTTTTTTTAATATACAGAGTGATTCAAGAGGAAGGTTTATATATATAACAACTATTAACGCGTGCGAAGCCGCGGACAAAAGCTAGTTTCATAACAATATCAATTAATTTAGTTGTTTCAGACAGACAGACAGTGCAGGTTTTATATATGCTATTTAAAATTATATCGATATCAATTTTTATTTCAAAGCATTAAAATGCTTTGGTATCAATTGAGAAACTTATGACTTTTTAACGGATTTTAAACGTGATTTATTCAATATATTAAATCATCTTTAAGATCACACATAACATCAAACACAAGAAAATATATACAAATATATATATAAAATATATGCTTACGAATTAAAAAAAAAATTAAGGGAGTTTCCCTTAGGTGGATCAAACCGAAAGAGTAGAAGAAATTCATAACTGCCGAGTGAAAGTCGTATTCCGCTGCATGATCAAATTTATTATATCGATGTTTTCATATAACTCACATCTTCGCATAGTTTTCTAACTGAATTATTGTCCTCTAGAGGCCTATGGATGACCACAAACAAACAAACTTTAATATATCAAGGCACATGACATGAGAAAAAATACTGCGTATATTTCGTGCTGCGGATAGTTTGCAAGTTCCCAAATACTTTTTATTGTGAACGAGGGAAAACACATATTGTTCTTACACCCGCAATGTGACCGTATCGTACCTTCATTGTGTCGATGTTTCTTTTTAAAACGTCGCGTATTTCTTGGTGGCATCCTCGCTTTTATTAAGCGATGTTGCCAAATATACTCTTGAAAAATGCATATGTACTATATATTTCATTGAAATTTCAAACAATAGTGGCTAAATAATGAAGACTTTTTGACGTTACGTACATATTTCAACAATCAATGCCTTATTTTGATGCATTTACGTACTTATACCTCTAGTAAATTTGATTTAATACGTTAGGACGTTTGGTATCTGATTTTATTTTAGAGAAGGAAACGTTATTTGCTACTGCCTTTAGTATCTGGTTTTATATAACATATAATGTTAAGCCCACGGCACGAGAGCTTGTAAATACATATTCTGGAATAATTTTATTTAACTGCCACACATTACTAAATATATAAAAATATTTTTTTTTTTGTAGAAAAATTTCATCAATATCCACGTTTTATTGAGAGCGCCAACGTTCTATCCCAAGCAATATAATTAGAATAATCGGACTGATTTTACGTGAAAGAGAAACCACGTTCTTCTTTCAGGTTTTAGTACGTTTTTATAAACTTTCGCCTTTAGGATATGATTAGGTGATAACTTGAGTTGATAGCAAAGATATAAAAGATAGTAAAAGCTTAATGTAAAAAAAACTGAAACTGATTTCATGTCTACACCTGATCGACTAAATTCCTTCGCAAGAAATATTCAACCAGGGAGAAATCGATACGGATAACAATTGTGAAGCTAATAGTAACTACCTATACTATAATAAAGAAAATAATAAAATAAAATAATAAAGAAATGCATATACTGACAACTTCGATCATAAATAGCAACTAGATACATGATCCTAAATAAAAATGTACTTAAAACTATTCTAAAAAATACTTTATAGTTAAAGAAATCAATACAAATGAACGTTTCTAGCTAGAAATGCCTAAAATACACTTTATTTTAAAAATGCAGTAATTTTTAAATAAATTCAATCTTATTCAGATCGAAAATACAAAGCACAATAGAAAAAAAGACATTATAAAGTCTTCGCAAATCTCAGATTGGGTACACTTTCAATGCTGATTGTATATGGTTGTATTATTGATCGAAGACTGACAACTATAAATTATACAATACTTAAAGTGGGCACGTCGCACGAGGAAGATAAACTCGTAAACGATCATTTAAATTTAAAGGCCCGTTGGGGCTCAGAAGTTTGCAAACTTCTCAAGACGCAATAGTTAAGTGCTAATTCTGGAATCGGTCTACTTTGACCAGAAAATAGCTCTGAGATAGCGAAGGTTTATTTTTCGATATATAAAACGTTCTAAAATTTAGGTAAGTAGTTTTGTTCTTTGTATAATATTTTAATTCCCGTATGTTATATTATATTGATAGGCGACTAGTTAAAATTAAATTTTTGTAAAGATTGAATCAATTCAATTTAATCAATTGACAGAACTTTATTTCTCCTGGATAATAAAGCTACTTTTTAAATATGATATTATAGACTAGACTTTGCCAGGTCAGCTAGACCTGGCAAAGTCTAGTCTCAAAAATCAGTAGAAGTTGTAATAAAAATGCATTATGAGTAATAAGTTTGCCAAAGAAATTTCTGAAAATAATAATTAATCAAAACTCCCATTGTAACGTATGCACATAAACTTGTTATTGTATCTATGTATAAAGTACACAAACCAACAAATTTAAGTCTTTATTATAGTGAACAATGCGTTAATTAGACGAAGCTCATTGTTCCAGCTACAGTTTTGACTTCTAGTCCATTGTTCTAGTTCATTGTGTTACCTATTACATATAATATGTTAAAGTCGATGTTCAAATATATGAGAATATCAATATGAATAATAATAGCTGAAGATTGTAAAACTGCCTTTAAATTGTTAAAACTGCTAGACACCAGCATTCAAATAAAAAAGAATCATACATTCCAATTGACAATCTCTTAATAACAAGATTAACGTTTTTGAAAAAAAAAATATAATAAATAACGTAATCAGAATTAAGTATCTAAATTCAATAGTACGATTTACATGTATATTAAATTGTATGAGATTTTCTATGACATGAATGTAATTCGAATGAAATAAATAAACTTTTTAACTTAAAACTTACTAACTTTTTTTCAAAAACGTTAATCTTGTTTTTTATAAATACCTTATCTGAAATTTTAATCAGTTATTCATTAGTTTTTGTCTCTTTGAAGGCATTTCTTCATCGTTAGATTCGACAAACCTTTCTGAGAACTTTGCATTTTCTGAGAACATTTCCTATGGTAATGTATATTTTTTTTTACACCATCAGAAAGTAGATATTTCAACGAACAAAAAGTCGCCAAACTTTTTGAAAAAAGCTGATATTTTGACGTCAGAATTTTCTATTGAAAATTAGGGTGCATTTTTGATATAAAAGTTAAAATAAGGCGAAAAAATAAATATTTTTAATCAAATAAATTACAGTGTATTTGGGACATAATAAGGTAGTTTTTCACCAAATTTCGTAGAAAAAAAATTTTTTAGAAAAAGATATAAATAAAAAACCAAAAACTTGGTTTTTTGAATTTTTCACCTAAATTTTGAGGTTATGTGAAAAAATTGCAAATACAAAAGTTGTAGATCTTTTTATTACCTACAAGTTTGCCATTTAACTTTTTTCCATAGGACTTGTAGTTTTGCCGGAAATCAAGATAAACTATTTTTTACCCTTAAAAATCACCCCCTCCCACTTCCCGAACTCGGATCGTCTGTAATTTATTTTTCCTTTCATTTTTATCATATTTCCCACCTTTTCTAATGGGTTTCATCCTACTGTAATTTTATTTCATTTTTTACCATTTTTAAAGGCTTCGGCCCTGGTCTATATCGTAAATATTTCTATTAGGATCATCAAGCAAATTATGAATATTAACTCCAATATTGATATCATACACTACGTTAATTTAAAATGGAGAACCCAAACAAATTGTGACGTCACTGGATATACATCAGTATCATTGGGTATAATATCTTTTATAATCTCATAGGCGACACAGCGTATTCTCACAAGACCATGCCTTCATTTCGTTGCTGTCATGCCCGCGTCATACCCACTGGTCTCTTGAGACCAGGATTCATTACTGGTTCAAATTCTGTCTACAAATAGAATAAAATTAGGTTAGAGGATGTACCACTGGATAGGCGATATGGTTGTTTGAATTGTTTTTATAGATGTTGAATGTGGTAGTCGAGTACGCTTCGGCACGAATTGGGCCAGCTCGCACCGGGGAAGTACCACACCCCCACAGAAGACCGGCGTGAAATAGCATTCTGCTGTGTTTCGTTCGGTGAGTGGGAGAGCCGGGGGCCCATATCCTTTTCCTTTCCTTTTCCAGTCCTTTCCTTTATTCCTCTCGCCAATCCTTTCTTAATCCCTTCCCAATTTAAAGTCGGCAATCTATTTGTAGAGGCGTAAGGTCTGTAATCGACTTTACGCCTCTACAAATGTTCATGTGCGGTGGTAGCGCTCACCATCAGGCGTCCCACCAGCTCCATTGCCGACTGTGACATAAAAAAAAAACAAAAACAAAGCATATCTAAATGAGGAAATGTAAATTAAATCAATAATCTATGTAACATAATATGTAAACTAACAAAAGAAATATTATACAGGACTAAAAAAGGAGAATGCCATTTACAAGCCATTTACAATCGAAATTGGCAATTTCACATATTATTTTGAAATCAGTCTCGTGAAATTTATTTTATGAACTACTTACGTGTCATTAAATGACATATATGTGAAAGGTTTTAATAAATTTATATGACAAATATAAAATAATTGTTACTATTTACATTTAATACTGGCAATTATTGAAAATTAAAATTTGCGGGTAGTGGGAAAATATAACAAAGACGGACGAAACATGGCTGGGTGGAAGGGAGGTCGGCAGAGGCATATTTTTAAAGACAGTTGGGGCCAGGACCCCTGTGCGGTCACTGTCTAGTTATGACGGTAATAGTGTGCTGTAATTGTGAAGTGAACTAAATAAAGGACACAAGTCGAACGAGACTGTTATTTGACCCAATTCCTGTGTTGGATAAAATATGAACTACAAATATGGATTTCATACATCGGGCATCGACCTTCGGTAAAGCACTCGGTATGAAAAGGTAAGTGCGAAAATATATTTCGTTGAAATACGATACAAGCATTATATTGTAGGAAACAATAAACTGAGTCGTCACGACATATGGAAATGGAGTAGCACTCCTGCGTATTCCCACCGATCTGTTGTGCGGTGTTAGTCAAACTTTTGTGCATTGTGAAACACTGCAACGCGATTGTTACAGGTTCTTAAATATCAATAGACATGTGTTTTTTGTTGATTTTTATATGATGTTGTATAAATTTTATTGCGTCTTTAACCTGTGTATAAAATGTGTTAAACTAATTGTTGATATTTTTGTGTACTAATTTTCACTTAAAATGGTTAAATTGTATTTATGTTTTGAGTAATACGTAACAATTAGCGACCTATAACCAAATTTTTTAGCCACACAAAAAATTATAAAACATTTCCTACTATACATGTTATAAAAATAATAAGTTATGAAAGTGAGCCAGCCCAATTTTGAATATATTCCTATTTTAAGGATTGTGATTTTAGTATCGTCAATTAAAAATATCAGCCAGCGAACATTCCCGAACTTGGCTAAACGTTCTAACTTTTGGAATAACAAAGTCTCATCTTTTACTATATTTTAGTACTTAAACTTTCTACTTTATACGAAAATTTGTAGGCCTTATCTGACATTGAATTATAACATCAGTGTCTAGCCCAGACACTAATATTAGACTTTCTAAACTCAAACTCAAAGTTTTATTTATTACACACTACAGCATTAAGAAGCACTTTTGAATTATTGTCATAATATTTATATTTACCAGTTGTATAGAAAGCAATTTCTACAGAAATAAGACAGAGTTACTTTTATTTAATAGAATCGATTATATTTTTTAATGATATCAAAGAACTGTCCTATTGAGCATAAATAACATATTTATAAATATTGAGAACCGCACGTTTCATAAATATAAGGTGACAGGTGGGCCTTGTGAGAACGGCATATATTCAACTTAACACGCCAATACACCTCCATTTGCTTTTAAGAACATTTTAGATGGTCACTGTCGTAAAATCCAACTCCATTGGGCATTTAAATGCATTTAATGTTAGTGTATTTTAAACTTAATACTTTTGGATGGTAGCATGTTATGGGTGTATTTGTAAGATGCGTAGTTAATGTTGAGAATAAATAAATATTAACGACTTTTACTGGTAACTGTATGTAAAATGAAAATTTTTGAATGTTCCAAAAGGTAAACGTCTACAGTGATACGTATTATCCATATTATGTATAGCTTTCTACCCTCGGCTTCGCCCGCGTGGTCAAAATTTGTTCCCACGTTTCCCATGTGTGCTTGTAAGTAACAGTCTATCTACAAACATAAAAATCATACGACAAAATTGCTCGGAAATGCAAATACTATATAAAAGCAAAAGGTCACTTATGACGGAATCTCGAAATCTAATTGATTTCTTTTTATTTATTTGTTTGAATGTGGGTGTCAAGCATGCTTCGGCACGAATTGGGCCAGCTCGCACTGGGGAAGTACCACACCCCTACAGAAAACCGGCGTGAAATAATAGCATGCTATAGTGTTTCATATGGTGAGTGGAGGAGCCGAGGGCCCATATCCTTTTCCTTATCCTTCCCAGTCCTTTCCTTTATTCCTATCGTCATCAAACCTTGCTTAATCCCTTCCCAAATTTTAAGTCGGCAATTCATTTGTAGAGTCGTAAGGTCTGCGATTGACTTTACGCCAATTTTCATGGGCGGTGGAAGCGCTCACCATCAGGCGACCCACCAGCTCCGTTACCGATTATGACATACTAGCTGCGCCCCGCGGTTTCACCCGCGTAAGTCCGTATCCCGTATGAATATCGGGAAAAAAGTTGCCTATATGTTATTCCAGTGGTCCAGGTGTCTACGTACCAAATTTCATTGCAATCGTTTCAGTAGTTTTTGCGTGAAAGAGCAACAAACACACACATATCCTTACAAACTTTCGCATTTATAATATTAGTAGGAAGAAAAAAAAGAAGAAATTTGTCAATAAGTTTATCTTTGTAGACATTCACTTCGAATGAATTTTTTTATCAGTGTTGGATGATGAAGGATGTCTAACGACCTTTGCACGTTTGTTCGCAAATCTTTACATTTTTGCGCCACAACTTTTAAATTTGGCAGCAAGGTAGTAGGTATACATGATGCAATAATAGTAAATGTTGATTCAGATTAGTGGGAGTAAGTAGAAGATTAATTTTGCAATAAGGTCGGACTAAGAAGGTCTAATGGCTTAGGCAAATTTTTATGGATGTTCTTTTTTTAGAATCCATTAGCTACGAAAGCACGCACGCGTTAATTTGGAGTAATTTAATACATGCTATTATACATATAAAGCATCCTCTTGAATCAGTCTATTTATTTAACAAAAAAAAACATCAAAATCCGTTGCGCAGTTTTAAAGATAGCATAGTATATAGGGACACAGAAAGCGAATTTGTTTTATATTATGTAATGATAGTAAAGAAGATTATGCGTAGTAGATAAATACTGCTTTTAATTCGATGAAATGTTAACGAACTTTATTCAAGGGGTAGAATGAAAGAACAAAATAAAATATTGCTTTCAATACAAACAAAGTGCAATATAATCAAAATAAAATAACTCAAACTGAAAACATAATGCAACATTTTATTAACAGTAAAAGGCATTTATTGAAATGCAGAATAATGAATTGTTTCTGCGATGTGCTCGTTATCTCAAATTAATTTTCAATTCTCCAATATTTTTGATGCAGTCACCTCCATTTTGTTTTAATATTTTAAACACTTATTCGAATCAGCTTAAATGTGTCATAAAACTTGCAATTTTCGTTTAAGCCCCGTATTCATGATAAACATACATTATAAAAAAAGTTGATTCAACATGTTGCGGATATTCCTATCACTGCAGTTATTGCAGTTTGTATTCTTCGGACGAATGACATTCTTTTTATGTAATAGCGGGCAACTGAGCTGGTGGATCACCCGATGGTAAACGATCACCACCGCCCCTGAACATTGAGAGGTCTGAGCCTCTGCGAATGCGCTGTCCGCTTTGAAGGCGTAAGGGATAAGGAAAGCATTGATGACTGGAAAGAAGAAATGGACTGGAAAAGGTGAGGAAAAGGCACAGAAGAAAAGTAAGAACTCAAAGAAGAATCAGTTAAGTTGGGACATTGTGATACGTTCTTAAGATACGAACAAACATACAGCCAATTTTTTATGTGCAGATTTTAATTCTGTATACATATTAGAGAGGCCACCAGGCCCTAAATTTTTACATTTTTATTGCTTATTGCATTAATATCAACATGAAATTTATTATTATCATTGTTTCCACATATAAATAAATGAAATTTTCCATGGTCCGTAAATTATCTTCAAAGCAATGCTTTATTTTGCAAGATTGTAGGAATTTCCCAAAACAAAATATTACTGTATCCATAATGTGCCCGTAATTACGTTTATAAGCAATTGAGCATATAAATGTGGTAGCTATGAATTGAAGCTGAACTGTCAAAATGTGGCAGATTGATGGATGGAATGGTGACTGAATATGATATGTGCATTAGGATTCGTGTCCATACAAATTGTGATAGACGATGCGTATGGATGACGCTTAGTACCAAAGCTTTTGATATACGTAATAACAAATCTTGGAAAAAAACTCATGTGTCTTTTACCGTATTGTGGTAACGCACAATGTGTAAATAATAATTAGACGAATTGTAAAACTCAGAGCAAAATTGTAATAACCGTTACTACTGTTTTCTGTGATCTAAGCAATAAAAAAGTGAAGTCCCGTGTCCCCTAGTGGGGTATTGGGCAGATGATGAACATCTGTTTCACTGATCGATTTTCTTTACGGACAAGTAGGTGATCAGCCTTCTGTGTCCTACCAGACCAAGACATTTTTTTTGTGCGTCCCCACCGGGAATTGAACCCAGGACCTCTCGGTTCTACGGTCACGCGTTAACCACTGTACCAAGGAGGCGGTCATTCAATCAATCAATATCAATCGATCAAATCAAGGTCACAAAAAAATTAATCTAAGCAATACCTTAGCGCTTAATCAATTAATGTTTATTATAATGTATACAGTCTGAAGATGTTTATCATGTTAAGAATATTCATGTGCATTGGTAACTACGCTACGTGCGATCAATTACTGTAGCTGTATACTGTAGATAGATTCAACGGTGCAGTTCAAAGTTACAATTTGTATAATGTGTTTTATATTACATATCCCGAAGTTACAATACACGTTGCTTTGCTAACAGAGAAAATGTAGGAGCAGAAAAATAATTAATGCCGATGATAAATTTTAAACCGTTTATATGGGCATAAATTTGTGGGCATAAGATTGTGTTAAAAAAATATGATGATGTCATAATGATATAGTGACTTAAATTGGTAGTAAAAACTCAAAGGTGAACATAACGTAACTTCAGGTACGTATTCATTTCTGCATATTTCATACTTTGTACTACAAATGGACACCATTCCACAATGCCGTATTGATTTGTCTTCAGATTCCAACATTCGACAATTTGCTGATGTAGTTTTTAGAAACTTATACGTGCATTTACTGAGCCGCAATCGAAATTCATGTGAATGCTGTATGCTATTTTTATTCTGATGAAAAACATCTGCCTGTTTTTGCAATAACTGTCGCGATCGGACCAATTATTTTTTTACAAGATAAAAAATATGGTTTTTATCAAATGTGGAATTCGAATATCGCATGTTTTATAATCACGGTTATGGCACCGTTCCTCGCTTTGGACTCCATCTATTTCAAACTTCGAAATTGGGATTATTATATTTTAAAATAATATTTTTTTATTTACTAAAAAGCCCTACGCATCGGTCCGTTTGGCTAACATTTAGTGTTCTGGGCGAATCTTGGGCGAAAAAGTTAATAATTTGTGGCGACCAGCTGACCAGCCACCTCGCCCGCGCTGGCCGTAAAAGATGTTCGCGAAGCCTACACGGGACAGATCGCTACTAGCTTTGATGGCTGATGTGCGCTTGATTTGTTCCTTATATCTAGTAACGTATCTTTCGAATTCAATGTAATTATTGTGGGATAAAAATCACATATTTCATTTAAGACTCCCGGTATGGAACCCATAAATACATATAAAGGACAAAGCATTAAATTCCATCATTGGATGTATTTTCAACAAATTAGATCTTCAAACTCAGTGACGATGCATGCATTATTGCCGCCTGTGGCCGAATATAAATACGCTGTCATTTGATGGCTTCCTATACCCAAAGGATGAACCAGGACCCTACTACTAAAACCCTGATTCTGTCCGCCTGTCTGTCTATTTGGATGCATGTCTGAATATCTAAATATATTTACATATTGTTATATATATTATTTATATTTACAGTTTCCTAATTATTTAATAACTACTTATATATCCTGCCGCCCTCTTTCGTATGCCTCCCCAGGCCATGGCACTCAGCTACGTAACTGGCCAAGGTTGTGACCTTTGATATAGATAGAGATCATCATACGATACGCACATCCCCTCAGAAAAGGGCCGGAGCTTATGTCGGCTTGTAACCCTCTAAAGCCCCAGTGGGTTCTGCTACGCTAGCTGACTGACAGGGACGCAGAGATTCCGACTACCAGAAAATGAACATTACCGCTAACGCAATAAGTTGGTTCATTCATCGAACGTGTAATGTATGATATAATGTGTATGTTAAGAAAATGAATCGAATACAGTGAATAGTGAATTTTCGAGTGCACTTCATATCAGATGCATAATGCTTCAGTTTCACTGATCGATTTTCTTTACCACTTTCCTTGGTATAGTTATTAAGGCGTGAGCGTAAAACCGAGGAGTTCTTGGGGAAAATTCCTGGTAGAGACTACTACTCGGTGAATGCATGAATGCACGCTATACTATCAACCAAACGAAATCCCTTCCAGTCTGTGCACAAATAGATCAAGACCTAGCATATTTTGGTTTGTAGATAAAAAAGAGAGGAAATTGAAAAAGCCAACCTCCGTTCATATCCATATTTCATTTTTCTATTCTCGTTTGTTCAATACCGGGTGTGTTTTGAAAAAGCTTTCATTAATTTTAACGTTCACTGTTTTACAAATAAAGTGAAGATTTTGAAAATAATAAAAAAGTGTTATTATTGAGACATTCATTTTTGTAGGATTATTTCAGACCAAATTCCTAATTGCAACACAGTACATGCAACACAAACGAATCACCATATTACAAAAATACAAGTTAAATTTGATTTGAAATACAATAACCAAAGCATAATATTAATTACAAAGACAAAAAATATAGCGTTAATCGTAACAATATATGTGAGACGTGACATACAAAATTTAACAATGTTTTTAATTAATAAGGATAGCTATACGTCGACTGTACTGTAATTATCGTCAAAATTTATTCATTAACGAACCAACTTGATATTCATTGAACATTGTTGTGTTTTTAAATGGGAAATCTTAAATCTTCGAAATGATTAATTACGTTAAACATTTGCTTTTGGAATACATAAAAACCGAACAAAGCGATAAGCGAATAGCACTCTGAGCCGGCCGTATTTTGATCAAACGAACGCCTGAAATTTTGAATTCTCAACGATGCTCTATAAATGTCGGCTGTCATCAATCGTCTTTTAGAATTGACGCGGAAACATTTGTATTTTATCACCGAACCTTTTCAGAGGGAAAATTTTAATCAGGCAATGTTGCCGACGTGAATATTAAGATCTCGGCAGATTAATAACGTTTAGGACTGAGAGGCTATTCTAATAAACACAATTGGATAAAACATTTTAAATATTTGAAATAATTCTTATATATATATTTTTATTATAAACTCTAAAGGAGGATTATTGATCTGAAATCTTTATGTATTTTTGTGTTTTCTTTATGTATGCTTATAGCTATTTTCGCCATTTGTGGACAAATTTAATAAATTCATTTTTATTTAGAAGAGTCTTTTAGGGGTGTCTAGAAAATAAATGCCCATATTTATTTTTCATATATATACCGAATTTAAATATCTATATGTGGTAGTCGAGCACGCTTCGGCACGAATTGGGCCAGCTTGCACCGGGGAGGACCCCCACAGAAGACCGGCGTGAAATAGCATACTGCTGTGTTTCGTTCGGTGAGTGGGGGAGACGGAGGCCTATCACCTTTTCCTTACCATTTCCAGTCCTTTCTTTTATTCCTCTCGTCAATGCTTTTTTAATTTTACGGATTACTGATCATGTTTATAAATTCCTTGTGTTTATTCGAAGTCAAAATTGGGAATATAGTTTATATTTTAATTAGCATATGCCAGCGACTTCGAACGCGTTATTTTCGGAGTAGCTTAATATATCTATATATATAAAATTCTCGTGTCACAGTTTTCGTTGCCATACTCCTCCGAAACGGCTTGACCGATTCCTCTGAAATTTGGTAAGCATATTGGGTAGGTCTGAGAATCGGCCAACATCTATTTTTTATCCCGATATTCCTACGGGATACGGACTTACGCGGGTGAAACCGCGGGGCGCAGCTAGTATAATATAAACCTTTCTTTTGAATCACTATGTCTATAATAAAACCCCCATCAAAATCCGTTCCGTAGTTTTAAAAATTTAAGCATAAATACATTCAGACGCGGGAACCAATTGCTTTATATTATCTTTGTAATGATGTGTAAGATCTAATTACGCGTTATTAACGGGTTACATTATCTTGTATAAAAATGAAATCCGAATTTTGACATCGTTATTCGGTAATAACTTTTCTATTTTTATTGAGTTTGATGGATATACCATTGGTTATTCGAGTCGGGTTTGTTTTTCAGCCATTCGGCTGATATATGGTGCGATCAAATAATTTCCGTTTATCTTTTTCGCTTTACGCCCTTTTTGCGGCAACAATTCGAACTGATATAGATGAGCTTTTAAGTTTGATTTCTGATTTATGGCGCCCTGATTTCTTGTTACCGCGAGGTATTTGTTTGGTACTGGGTTGATGTATAATATTTGTTGACACGCAAGTTTGAATTTAAAACTTATAAACATAGAGTTGATTATGGAAGTAGTCTTTTCTATTATATGTTTGCATTCAATTGTTTACGTGTACGATTTCATATATATTTTCAAATTGTGTATTAATCGTGTCTCTGCTGGGTATTGAGTTTTTATTTAATTCGATATCCATCACATCCTGTCGACAATTCTTTAAAATATCACTTCTGTAATATATTTTTGTAACAGGCAAGCGTTTCAATATGTTATACTATGAAGGGGATTTGAATAAGAAATAATAAAAAAAAAAAATCTTTGACAACATAACAAATTCATTTCATAACTGCAATAATTTGTGTATAAATACAATTTACTTTTTCTGTCAAATGATTTTACAATGAAAATGCTAGACACTCCCTTACCATAGTCTATACAGAGATCGACTTAATTATCTTCCCCAAAGCTGTTCTTTCACAGTAAAAATCAACAGATTTTTTAGTCTAGTTTCCACGTATTCAATTAAAACCATCCAACCAACGAGCAGCACTAAGTTCGTAAGCGCATTATTTGAGTACGGCAGGGTCCATCTGAATATTCATTAGTATGGGAATTTTACTTAGTTCCTACTGGGATCACATACTCATTGTGAAAACCGATAGATTGGTCTATCGATGTATGAGCGTCGGCCGTGTTTATACTGTTCTATCTAAATGCTTAAAATGTTGATCCGTAGTGGTAGTGTTCTTGCTGAATAAAAAAAAGCCATACATAAGACGGGTACACAATATACAACTGACAAAAACGTTGTACCTGTTTTTAACATCTTAAGCTATATTTTATACTATACTATGTTGCAATTTGCTATATGATAATAACATTAAATCTACTCAAAAAGTCATTAATCTAAACAAAGTTAGAATGTATATATTAGAGCAGTTGTGCCTTAGCGGTTACGATCTCGGATTTCGATCGAAAAGGGGGGGTTCGATACCGGTCGACCGAGCAAAAAATAAATTGTTTCTCCAAATTATTTACACATTATCTACATCACCACTGCTCGTAACGGTGAAGGAGAACATCGTAAAGAAACCGGCATTGCTAAAAATTAATTGTTCGCGATATATTGTGTCATCTCCTGACCCATATTAGACAACCAGGCTGGCTTGAATCCTCATAGAAAGCCTCTATCCCTGTAGCGGCTACAAATGGACGTAAATATAAAATAAATTGCATCCATCTTTTTTTCACATCATACTATTTATAATACGAAATTTATATACGCAAATTTTTCATTTTAGATTGCTTAAATAACAATCGTTTATTAAAATGCCATAATTCAAATTTTTAATCTGTGCGTAGTTTTATTTAGTATTTTCATTTTCATATTGAACCTACAATACCAAACGCGTTTTTGTTTCCAGCCATCCAATTCATTAATACTGAACATCAGTTTACTGTTAAAATTTCAGTGATATTGGACGAGATTCACCATACATATTCGATGAGCAAATGTTGCTCAAAATAAAATGGATTAGCAAACAGGATAAAATCTTAATTCCAAATCAAAATATTCAATTTTTTTATGGCGTAGCCAGCAACTGAGCTGGTGGTTCGCCTGGTGGTAAGCGAACACGTAGGGAGTACCTCTGAAAGAATAAACGAAAGGAAAGAAGGAATGCATTGAAAAGGGTGAGGAAAAGGAAACGGGCCTCCGGCGACTACTTACCATACGAAACACAGTAGTATGATACTATTTCGGTTTTCCGTAGTGTTTAAGTGATGTCGTTAACAAACACGTTCATTCAGATATCAAAGTCTAACAAAGAGCTTTACATCGTTCGGTATTATCTGGCCATTGCATTCCAGCATGCAATAAAAACATAACCCGCCTTTCATTGCGCGATTTACAAAATCCTTGCATAGTTAAATCAATACTATATTTCAACGGCATTGTATAAAGCCCTGCTTTATCTGAGCCTCGCATTTTCAGCATAGAGTCGATGTCAGTATAGATTAATGTTCGACAAGGATAAAACAGCAGTCGAGTGAATGAATGCGACAATGCAATCTATAGCTGTAAAATCTTATTTACGTTTTATGTATTATTCTCGCGGATTTAGACATGTTTTCAATGCTGAATTGAATGATGGCTGTTTGTTTTATCGTTAGCTGCTATACTAACAAACATACACATTTACAAACTTTTGCATTTATAATATTAGTAAGATTGGTGACAATACAATTATTTCATAAGTTTATCTTGTTATACTGATAAGGATAGTCAGGATGTAATTATTTCCTTACGTTCTTTATTAAAGTAAGTGAAATAATTAAATTGATTCTATCGTATTGCGTTTTTTTGTTATTTTTAAATATACATTTATTAATACCATGTATCATCAAACTGACAATAAAATACTTTTATTTAAGATGCGTTAGTTATATTTTATGCTTTTGGGACGCTCGTTGTTTTAAATGTTCCGCATTATAAGTGTGAGTATCAACATGATTTTCATTGAATTAATAAGATACATAAAAGATTATGTAAAGAGTTTAACAATATTTAATAATAATAAAGAGTAAAATCGCAATTACCTTCATCCAATAATTATGAATAAAATCAATGCAGTATTTAAGTTCAATAAAATGCGTTATGATTTAGCAATGTCTCGTTTAGGCACCTTTAGTAATGCTTGTCTCGCTGCCAGTAAAGTAATACTACAATAAAGAAAAAGCTACACAATTGTACTAGATGATGACATCATATTTACCTGAGACACATTATTATTATTGTATCATAGACTGGCTTTACGATTTTTTTCGGCACGCAACAAAATTTCTCATTTATGAAGCATTTCGAGACTATAAAACTGAAAATTAAAGCTCGAATAGTCAAAGACAATAGATAGTCCTGGGGTTTACCCCCTTATTACTTTAAAATTATTATATGTCTTTCTCAGGTCTCAACTATCGTTGCACCAATTTTCATTCAAATTGACCTAGTACTACCTGAGATTAGCACGGTCAAGTAAACAAACAGCAAAAAGTCTTCAAAAATACTTTAAGGGTATATTTAGTTTACTTGCGTTACTATTTCGTACAAGTGCTTATTGAATACGAAAATGATATCAAGGAAAACGAACTTATTTAATAAATTTGTAAATTCTCTATCCGCAGAGCTAAAATTTTCATACTAAATAGTATTAAAGAAAATCCTATGGAAACATAGGTATCATAAAATATCGCATTCATTTCCAGCTGCAACGATCCGTATCAAACTGTGTATTTATGGTTGCATTTTATTCAGTTATTTTATTCGTAATTTTTATCAATATTTATGTGTTTCTGTGTGCATATTTATGACACCGTGAATATTTAATATCAGCACCTTGGTGTGGAATTCGTTCATGAATATAACATGGAAAAATATTTTTTTCAATTTAGGTATAATATAAAATTTATGTAAATATGGAACACATCAGTCACATCTCATGCGGCATGTTTCGATTCCTGCTAATGTCACCCAGTTGCCCCGAGAACTAGAACCTAGAAAGCTAGAACCCCTGATAGTTTTGTTTAAGAAGTCTTATCCTCTGAGCCGCTATACTTCCCCGTAAGTAATGTGCTACCCGCTTTTAAGGGTTGAGGGATAAGGAAAGGATTGATGAAGGAAAAGAGGAATCGACTGGAAAGATTGAGGAAAAGGAAATGGGCCTCCGGCTCCCCATTCACCGTAGGATACACAATACCAAGCTATTATTTCACGTCGGTTTTCTGTGGGGGTGTGGTGCTTCCCCAGTGCGGGCAGGCCCAATTCGTGTGACAGTGTGCTCGACTTCCACATCAAAAATGATACAAATGTTTAGGAAGCAACTGTTACATGATCACTTTATATAAATTTTAATTGGAATTATCTACACAAAGTCGACAAGAGTGAAACGCGATGTTATTCCAGAAATAGCATGCAGAGACATCGAAAGGAGCTTTCCTTGTCTTTTTGTTGTCCTCCCCTTAGCATGTAATGCGAAATACGTGATTATACTGAATCCAAGCGACTTAATCATTTCATTAAACTAAACAATTTAAACGATCAAGTTGTGTGTTTTTTTGTTTTGATTTTTATTTATGTCAGATAAACAGATACTAAGCATGTGTATTTATTGGATACTAGCTGTTCGCGCCGGCTTTGCCCGTGGTGCATATAAAGTTACTGAGTGAACTTGCAGCTTCTCAGTTGTGAAAGATTTTACCCATTCTTGAAATCTCGAATTCTTCTGAACCAAAAAGTCTATATTATCATTAGCTCATACAGGGTAACTTTTTCCTAAATTAAATATCGCACACTTTATATGCAAAACCAAAGCATATAACACGAACTGAATATGTTAGTTCTGTGCAATATATAAGATACGCTTTCTAATTTATGTATTAAAAATTTCTCAACAGCACTACTTTTTAGTTTTTTCAACAAATCGTCTCTGTAACTGTGCCATTTTAAAGCATAAAACGGATTTAGGCGTTCGAGCGTTCGTTAGCCTGTATTAATTGGCTTAGCGAGCTTTTGCTTTTAAAAGGACAGCAAATCGCGTCAAATTAATGAAATTTGAGCGTTTTGATTCAATTTTTTAGCTTATTTAAATGCAAATAAATCTTTTAAAGACGTCGGTTATATTTAACTAACGCAATTTATATGAAAGGGATGAATGCTTTTACAGTTTAATGGCAAAAACATTTCATAAATGCATTTCAGTGTGCCATACGATAAAAATACTTCAGGGCTGGTAGTCTCGATATTGTCCAGACATGAAGTTTTTTTACCTATATCGACTGAATCTGATAAATAGCAATTTTCAGTAAATATAAATGGAATTAATGCATGTAATCTTCCTGTATTGAAAATATGCTCAGTTAGAGTTACCTGCGGCTTTGACCGCGTGGTCAAAACCAATTCCCATGCAAATAAGATGCTGACAGCTGTTAAAAGTTGCTTATATCGTATCTGTAAAAATAAGACAAACAAATACCCATCGCATCTTTAATATCATAATGTATATTATAGAAAGTAAGTATGATAGTAATATTTATTGTTAAAATTAAGAATATATTTATTGTGTGATTAAAATTTGAATGAGATACAAAATAAAATTGCACATTATGAAAAAAAAAACATAACTTATAGTCCCGCTTATAGTTTAGCAGTATGCTCGTTACCTTTTACCGTGGTTGCCTGGAAGAGATCACTTCTAAGTGATAAGGCCGCCAAACAAATTGTACGCTTTATTTTAGTCATTATTATTATTATCTCTAAGTTTCCTTCTATGTACAATGTTGTTGAAGAGTTAAATAAATAAATAATAAATAAATAACTCCTTATTTTGTTGTAATGTAATTGAAAATCCGTCTTGATACGCACGACCAATTACCGCACTTCCCTCTATATCAGGTGTTCACACAAGCTCTATTGTTAGCCACTTCACTTCAGTGAAATGTACTCACCGTCTGTTATTAACGCCTGGTGCATGTACAAGGACCCTAATCGCATAGATACATATGAAGAATTTTACAATATGCGTAATAACACCTATTTTCTTCCCATGAGCATTGCATGACATGCAGTGATACGTTAGAGCTAAATGTAGACATATCGTACTGTATGGAATTCAAAACCAAACATAAAAATACACCGGACTGCGCGTTTTGTTCAGGATTCATGAAATTGACATGTATGCATTTGTGTTTTTGCATAATATAATCATAACATGAATACATTTCTTGTATTATTGCTTTGTTAGTTTTCGTAGAAATTAATAATCCGATGTGACAGGAATTGTAAATCAGTATTAACATCTACAAACACGCACAAAACCTATATATAGCTCCATTCAATCAACATGATGATAAGCATTACTACAGCGAGTAATATCATAAAAATAACTTGTTTAACAAGCGTTTGTTTGTAAGTGTATAGAGCCAATTTTTAGACAACAATATACAGTGCAAGGGATCAGATGCTCTCATATCTACTTAAAAAAAATCATATATGTAGCTCGGGCTCGATCCTCCCCTCGTGCTCCCCCCCGCAATATGGACCTGTCTAAACATCTTCATTAAACGACTGCAAGAATTATTAGACTGTGACCCTACTGATGCTATATAATTATTATTCGTACCTTGTGACGAGAGATGTACCAGAGTGCTAACTTTGAAAGTAAAGATAAATTAATTTAAATAAATTAATTCAACATTCAAATTCAATGCTAAACATATATATGGAATCAAAATAATCACTTAAACAATCAAAACATAACATGAACCCAATTAACTTATGGCTTAGCGAAACTCTAAAACTAACAAAATTCTAAAAAAATCCTCAATGTCCTCCAATTACCCGAATCCATTGGCGCATCCCATGCCCATTATAAAGGCAGGCTGATTCATAACCTAAAAGAAAAAACAAATATAAACAAAAAAATTCTCAAGTGATGACCTCAGTAGTTCGTTACAATTTGACACAACGTATAGGACAAACACTCCAATCAGGAAACACTTGTTTGCACACACCGCTGACAAATTGGACAGATCGGACTTACATTCATAGGAATATACTCATTACTCCTGTAAGACTAGGGGTGATAATCCTGCACAGTGTCGTATTCTGTAGTGAACTAAACGAAAATTTATCGCGAATAGCCTAAGTACAATTGATTTGACAATTACTGGTGCGGTTAATGTAGCTGCTTTTGCTACTAAAGAAATGGGAGTATTAATCAGGTTTTTGTCTTTTATATGATGGATGACTTGATAGAATCTCAATATCAGAATTAAGTACTTCAAATATACTTCTAGAACCTTTAGTGTATATATATATATATATATATATATATATATATATATATATATATACATATACATATTTTTCTATACCATACTTTTCCATACTTTTCTATACAATGCCAAATAGGCGAAATGTGTCTTGATAATGTCATTCTATAAATTAATTAACACATTAAACACATTAAAAAGCTTCGAGATCACTTACCATACCCGTAATTTATAATGCATATCAAGATATAAATAAGAAATAGTATCACGTACTTGCGCACAGATTGTAGCTGGGCTTGCGTGCTGTATAACTGCGGTTCAGCCAATAAACGAGCGAATTCAAAAGCTAAGAGTTTATTGACATGGTGCGGGAAGATTTTATATCGCTTATATGTTTAAATTTTACAAATTTTTGCAAATTTTGATTTGAAGATATCGCTACGAAATTGCCAGTATATAATATATAAAATAAATATTTTGTTTTATAACCAAAGTAGT
>NC_052107.1:4992274-4995039 GCF_012273895.1 Zerene cesonia
TTTGAAGATATCGCTACGAAATTGCCAGTATATAATATATAAAATAAATATTTTGTTTTATAACCAAAGTAGTAATATGTATTTCTCATTTAGAAATTAAAGCCTTTTTAAGGATTTTAAACCCAATTTATTCAATATATTATTAACCCGACGTTTCGAACACTTTACAGCGAGCGTGGTCACGGGGAGACTGACAAGTATTTTCTCAAAAAAAAAAAATACAAAAAATTCAGTATTTACCAAAAAAGCCGATGGTATTTTTTTGTCTCATATATTCATAATATTAGCTAACACTGCTGAAATATTCGAAAGAGAATATTGGGCGTATCGTCAATAGAAATCTATTTTTAAAACGAAAATTCAAACCGACCCCAACACCACAAATAGACACTCAAAAGCGCGAATTAAATTACCTACCTAATTATAATAAGCACTACCCACTCATGCTATTGAAGTCAGTATAAGCCGATGGTTTTTGTTATATAATAGGCTATAATTATAGTTACATAACCCATACAAAATATCGTGTCTTTACTGTTCGTCGTTGAGGAGTTCCATCAGCATCCATGTATTCATCCATCATCGTTAGATCAGCTAAATAATACCGGATTTTTGCATTGTCACTAAACTTACATAAGTATACAACATTTTACGTCAATCGGAAATCGGGAAGTATGTTAAATTAACGTGTAATATTTTTACATTGTTAGTTTCATTAAAGCTATAAAATGCCTTAATCAATTCCCAGCTGTCAAAAATGTCGATGAACATACCGAAACAAAAAAAAAAAAATACAGGCCAACATAGAACCTCCTCTTGTTTTTGGAAGGCGGCTTAAAACGTTCCGGGTTTAAGCCGCTAATTTAATTTCTGTTGCTGGCCTAGGCCTACGAAAAACTGATGTATAATTTTTAATAAATAATTTATATAAAATTGGATATTTTCTAGAAAGGTTTTCATATTACTAAAAAAGTTATATTGCCTACTTGCTAATTTGAGGCATTTTGAGATAACTTAAAAACTAACATTTAAAAGTTTTTTTCATAATGACATATAATGAAAGATACCCAGAAGCTATTTTAGTGGCCACATGATTTGTGGTAATTGTTTCAATATAATTGAAATGTATTTCCCGCTATGGCGTGTCGGGAATAGCCTAGGTTATTGCGAAAAAAGATTATATTTCATTTGATGGCTTGTCATTAATAACTTCTATATTCTATTGCCACACTAAGACAATAAATACATATAATAAATGAAAAGCTAGTAAAACTTTAATTAAATTCACATTTAAGATGATTTATGTAAAAATCATTACATATATTCATCATCATCGGCCTATATTTGTTCATAGGGACACCTACAACTAAGACGGTTCAGGCTTACCACGCTGGCTAAGTGCGGGTTGGCACATATCATATACACACACGAAAGAAACGAAAATAAAACCAGCTTGTATAATTCAGATTATTGTAACTTAACAAAATTTTCAATTGGATTAGGTATGAATATTATGATGAAATAGTTACTTTAAAACTATAATTTGCCATTGATGTTTTCTACCAAGCTTCTATAAAATTAGCACTTACTATTAAAGGTCAATCTTGTTGTTCAACTATGATTTCTTCCATCCAGCGGGTCTTTTTCTCTGTACCTATCCTATCATCATAAGTTGAAGGAGGTGGGAGGTATGACGCAAGATGTGTCCCAAATAAACACGTATTCTCGTTATGGCGGTTGTCGCTAGTTCTAGGGTTTAGTAACTTACTGTAGAGTATTCTTATTTGTATATTCTTTTATCTCCGATTCAAATGTTTCTAGCTGATAATTTGAAAAAAAGGTGTGTGTGCGATTCACGCACGATAGAAGTGAAACTTCAGTAAATCGACAAAAGAATGAGATGAATATATATAAAATATAAAATAGTATGTATATTTCTGCCTCATTCTTTGCCGGCTTCATTCTACATATTTTTGTATTTGTGTCTCTTACCTGTCGCTTTTCCGTTGCATCAGGTTTGAAATCACAACGATTCTAAAGAAGTTTCACTTCAAAAATTGCATATAGTACAACATTTCAATAGTAATCTCTAGTGGAGCTTTAGATTAACTTTGAGGCATACATCGGATTAAGTTTTGCATAAATCTCTTGAACTCATTTCCTGGTACATGAAGCGGGATGTAGAAAATTATATGAATAAAAATTGTGTTCTACAAGACACACTGTAGCGCTTTCTAGAGCCCTCACAAATTTCCTTTGGCAGCACTAATTAATACAAGTACTTATCAAATTAGCCAACCTCAAGCTGCTCGGCAACATTCTTTATTAGAAACTAAACAATTTAAAACTTATTTTGCAGTTCATTACTCTTCTTATATGGATGGTGACAGTTTGGATCTATTAAAAGTAGCAATGTAATACGTTCAAGGAGGACGTTCGAGAAAGCACCAATTCTTGAGACACCCGATACATGTTCCATTTAAGTACGAAGGTGAATATGCAAATATTCATAGCCATTTAATAAATGGCACTTAAAAACTTTCAGACTAAGGTTCCAAAGGCTTTATGACGTGTGACATTATATTAATTAATATCCACACATGCGACTCGAGAACGACTGAACTGATTTTAATAATCTTTGTTGAATTTGTCTTCGCTTTGATTAGGATGATAAGGTTAAAAAAAATAATCTTAGAAATTTTGAAAGAATAGAAAAAATTTGATCACGAGGCAGGATTCGAACCTGCGTATCTTGCCTAACCGTA
>NC_052107.1:4996039-5023171 GCF_012273895.1 Zerene cesonia
AACCATCACAACCAATACGAAACATTATTTCAATGATTACAATATTGTATCGATGGAACGCGGCCTTTGTTAAATTTCGTGATCTCGTGATCAAATTTTTTCTATTCTTTCAAAATTTCTAATTTATAAAGCATTTCAATGCTATAAAACTAAAAATTAAAAATAATCTTACTAAAAAAATCCACCATAATGAAGCTAAATCAAATCTTAGCAAATGATTAGTAATTTATATGGAAGTATTAAGCAATATTGAGAATTGCGGATGGACGGTAGCGTGACACTACACAATTTGTTTTTTTTTTATTTGCTATTCCTTCAGCTACTATCCTATGTTATAGTATACTAGAACCAATATATATGTGACTACTTCAACAAGGAAGAAAAGGGGCTGTATTTTTTCTATTCCCGGGTGTTTAAAATTAATAGTAACCTTCCCTGGACACGAAGCCAATTGAAAGTAGATTGGAATTGTATTATTTCCCCGGCGAATTGTACGTATTATTTGATACTGATTGCCACTTTATAATGCACGTTCTTTATTTATTGAAGGGAAGAAAATAAAATCTGATGTGATCGATTTCCAATAATTGTTTTATCGAAATCATTTTGGTAACTGTTGACAGAAACAGTAATGTATTTTAACCGACCCTACTGAAATTATAATGGAAGGGCTACTGAAATTATGATCCTTAACATAAGTCATAGAAAAATATAATCGTTAGTTGAATAATTTCTTTGGAAATTGTCTTAAGACTAATTTAAAACAAACTTTTTGTTCTAGGGTGAAATCCTCTTAACTTGTATATACGAATTAGATAAAATAAGATAGAATAAAACGGTCGGATTCGGGGAGTCGGTTCCGTATACTATAGCTGTAGCCGTATACGTAGCTATCATACTAGCTATTCTAAAAAAGCAGTTATCACCCATCCAATGTATAACCTCCCTCGAATAGATGTCTTATTATTTGTTGTACTTATATAGCGGCAACAGAAATTCCAATTGTGTTACTATGATGTTTCATTAGATTATATTATAATATATCTATTGGATGGACAGACAGATAAATATATCATAAGGTTTCTCATCGGTTTCAATCGCGAAATTATGTGATGTAAAGTAATAAATTTTATATTTTTTTACTAATAAATAAATTAATAAATAGACAGAAACTTTAACGCAGCACAAGATGTTTATAAAATATGCATATACACACTTAAATTATTATGCATTTATTTATCTTTATTCAAAAAGATCGTACACAAGCTATATAATTGATTGATTTTCATTTATTTTTAGTACTTTATATAATTTGTATGTTGTCCCATATTCTATAAATGTTTATTAGGCTTAAAATATATTATTAATCGTTCTGATGACAAAAACGTAATTAAAAACAGATTATAACAACAGTTTTGTGAAGCGTGTTTGATAAGCCCACATTAATTCCCTCTGAATCGCTCGTTTCCCATATAGGAAGGATGGAAACGGCATACAATAGAATTGGGAAGAATTGACTTTTCAGTAAAACGGAATACATCGGGATTATTGCAATGACATAAAAAACAGAAGGCACAAAACATCAATAGTCATTGCTCGCTTACGGGCTTAATTGTGAGCTATTGCGACTGAATAAACGAAATTCTGTTTCGATTCAAACTGTTTATACGATCGTATTTAAATCGCGTGTTCTTCCAAATTTCTATTCTGAACTTTGAAATAGCAAAAACCTATACTAATATTTTAAAGCTGAAGAGTTTGTTTTAACACACTAATCTCAGGAACTACTGGTCCGATTTGAAAAATTCTATCAGTGATAGATGGCCCATTTATTGAAGAAGGCTATAGGCTTCATATTGTACCACGGACGAAGCCGGGGCGGACCGCTAGTAATTGATAAGCTGTCCTAATCTATAGTAATTATATAAAGGTGAAGAGTTCATACGTTTCATTGTTTGAGCTCGTTAATCTCAGAAACGACTGAAGCGATTAAAACCAAAAATTCACATCCAGATATGTACGTCATTACTGCGTGCCATATGTAGTGATAAATGTAAACATTTACACTTTATTTACAGAAAACCCGAACACATACACGCATATTTATTTATTCAAGAAAACTTATTTTAGAAGCGCTTTGAATACGCGCATAAGCAAAACTTATCCACATTAACGATCAAAATAATGTACATTATAAATTATGAGTCCAATTAACATACAAAGGTTAGATATTATTGGAAAATACACGTTCGTCCCGGCTCCGCCCGGGTGTCAACATTCCCGTTTTATCCCAAGGGAGCATTTAATCGGAATTAAAAGTATCCTATCCTCCAAGTCAGGTTATACTCTGTCTGTATGCTAAATTTCATCAAAATCCGTTCAGTAATTGCAGTGTGATTCACGGACAAACATCCAAGCAAACTTTTACATTTATAATATTATCCTAGACGTTCATGCCGGCTCTAACCGGATATCAAGATTCCTGTTTTATCTCAAGTAAGCAATCAAATCGGGATAAAGAGTAACCTATCAACCAAGTCAACTCATACCCTTTCTGTACACCAACTTTCATTCACATCCGTTCAACGTGATTAAAGGACAAACATCCAAGCATGTGTGATTTTATCATAGTGATAAGATATATGATATATAATGAGATGCCTTGGTATATTCAGACTAGATTTTGGACTCCAGACTAGTCTCTCACCCGGGTTCCGTTGATGAAAAGGCCTGTGTTTTTCAGGAAGAATGAAGATGGCGGATATTTACAAATCACTAGAAAATTATGAAGCCCTAAAATGGTTTCTATGTGTGATATAAATTCAAACTCAAAGTATGTTTTACAATAATGAATAATATGATAAAGATAAATAAACAATGAACACAATGCAACTACAAATAGTTACTTGAGAATTTTTACATTATTTTATCATCAAATTTCTTTCTTATTCCGAAATTAAATGCTAAAGCTGTTATAGAATTATATAAACACGGTTTTCAAGTAAAATGGAAAGAAAAATATGTGGCGTTGCTCGTCCATTCGTGTTAGTTTTGTTGTCTATATAATGTTTTTGATAGATGTTTCCATTCTGACAGATAATTAATATATGCGTTTCTTTTTTTCTAAGTCTGGCTCACAGATAATAAAAGAAAAATGTATGCTCTTTGAAGGCTGTCCAATCTGTCCATGTTCTGTTGTTAGATATTATAACTACAAGCCATCACATATAAAAGGTATATAATAATATGTACAGACTAATTGTTCGCGTTCGCGTAAGGCGCGTTATTTCCGCTCCCATAGGTGTTGGAGGATTTTGGAGGATTTTGATGTATAGAAATACTAGCTACGCCCCGCGGTTTCAACCGCGTAACTCCCTATCCCGTAGGAATATCGGGATAAAAGGTTGCCTATATGTTATTCTAGTTGTCCAGCTGTCTACGCACCAAATTTAATTGCAATCGGTTCAGTAGTTTTTGCGTGAAAGAGTAACAAACACACGCACATCCTCACAAACTTTCGCATTTATGATTTAGTAGGATATTGCTATGATCAATATTTGATGACCACAGAACATTTTTTATACTATATTGCTCCAGTACGTCCCGCCCCTCCAGTCATGCAGTGAAAGTAGCCGAATAAAGGCGCTGTTGCAAAGAAGCCGAAAACTAGGAACTTAATAAAATTACATACTCTAATAACAGTGCGCTGGAAAACATTGCTTCTATATTTTAGATGCACTATTCTGGGTACAGCAGCTCACATCCTAAGGGATAAACACCGTTCGTCTTTTGCATACTCTAAACATTGTCTAACACAAACAAGGTGGAATTTCAAGCCCAAGTGAACCAACTAGAATAGAACTGGGAAGGGATTTCAAATCTTGTCATAATAAGCATATATACATGAAAAATCCACAAAAATTTACAATATATATACAATTAAACTGAAAGAATGTAGTTTATTATTTTCAAACAAATTTTTGAGACCAACATACTCAGACTAGATTCCTTTATAAGAAAAAATCGCAGTTTACTCATAACTTTCAAATAGAAAAAATATTTGAATTCTTAACAAATGGATCTATCATTAACAATTTAAAACCCAAAGTCAAACATAGCAATAGACTTAAAGACACTCTTAGTCCTGCCTACATCCAAAAAAATACTCAACATAATATCATCTGAGGAGAAACATTAATAAAAAACAATTTTGTATTATGTTTAAGTTTGTGTTCGAAAAGTAGCTATAAATAAGTATAAAACTTATGTATAAATCTCGATTAAAGTTCGCAAAAAAGTCTTTGTAATACTTTCTTCTTAATTCAGTTGGTTATTACAGGCTGAGTCTAGTTTTAAATTTAGAGTGAAACTCTGTGAATTTGTGATCAAATTTAATCTAAAAATCTCATTCCAGTAATGTAACTATTAATCTTTTTTGCTCTAACCAAATTAAAAGAAAAATTAGGTCAGAGCAAAGAGAACTTACTACAGTAAATCACAATAGAACTGTAGAGGTAACAAGGTGAAGGAGCTCTAAGAAAAAATGTTAGGCACAAATACAGCAAAGAAATCTAATGGACCATTCTCCCAACATAGATTTAAGATGTCCACATTAAGTTGGTGTAGCGTGCAGGCCCAGACACTAATGTTCACGGGACTCGAGATTGCCAAGTTAATAGAGGTTGCGAATTATATGTGCCGTGTCAACGTTTATATCCAAGTGGGCATCTTCATATGATTTGCAGTTTACGCGTTCAAATATCGAGACGGTTTTAAAGTGGTAACGTACCACGTGTATTCTGATATTAATGAAATTGTTCCTTCTAACGAACATGTATTTTTATCTTCAAATTTTGTTATTTTACTTGCTGTATATTCATATAGCTTAGATTAAGAAGCTGAATAATCATACTAATAGTATAAATGACGTGAAAGTTTGTTTGTTTGGATGTTTGTCCGTCAATCACGCTGAAACAACTGAACGGATTTTGATGAATTTTGATGTACAGGCAGGGTATGAGCTGACTTGGGTGATAGAATACTTTTTATCCTGATTACTCCCTTGGGATAAAACAGGAATCTTGATATCCGAGCCGAGCCGTTCAATATATTCATGACAGATGTTACTAAGACGATGTAGCCACCACAGGTCGCCAAAATCTACCAACGCTTATTGAAATACCCTATTTGCTTATTATTATAATATTATGAACTGAATACATTCCAGCATCCCAATGTTTTAGTCAACGAGCGCACGCATAGATACCTACCCACACAAATACGCGTGGGCGTGCATCTTAGTGTGTGTTTACATTTCAGTCATATCACAGTACTACAATGACCAGGTTTTGTTATTTGTTTAATGAATACATACAAAACTATACGGATATATATACGTTTTCAAAAAATAAAAGTATCATATTATTTTATGGAAACTTTTTTCTCGCAGAGTGTGTGATACAGCTCTAAGCATTGACATACGTTACATGCTTGAATGCAATGTTATCGTGTGGTTAGGTGTTACAATAAGCCTGCGGTTGTTGTTCATTGTCATCTCTATACTAAATTAAACAGTGAGTTAACTAAAAAATTATGTTACAATTATGGCAAGGTTATGTCTAGATCGCTCGGAAGACAATGATCCGAAACAGCGTAAGTTTATACGCATTTATGATATTCCTCTGTAATGAGACAAATAGGTTATATCGCCATTTATTTATTAATGCATTATTGCTCCTAATATCATACGAATAAACTAATTATAATTGTACATTTAAAAATTGGCAGTCTTATATTTATCTTATACAGCGATCTCTTCTAGACAACCAAACGTCCGTACGTCTACGTACAAAGGAAATTCAATTATAGAACAGTAGTAAGAATATGTATCTATAAAATATGAATAATTAATATAATATAATATAAAGCATGTCATTTAATGTGAAATTAATAATATCGTTTGTAAAATTTCTTCGCCGCCCAGAGTCGTAATACAATCTAATAGCAAGTATTATACACATTTTTTATATTCAACTAGCAGCCTATACAGAACGAGTTCACAAAAGAATATCAGTAAAGCGAAACGACGAAATAGCAAAACGTTTTGATTGGTAGATCCGATCGCTGCAAACTCGCTTCGATATCTCGTCATCGGATCAGAGTTTTAGGAATTCGAATAAAAATATCCCCTGCGCCACGATATATTTTGAAGGTGGATGTGTTCACGTTTACGCATCGACGCCTTTTATTCAAAACATTCGACAATCAAAATGTCAGTACATGTGACGTCGACCACGGTGCAACGAATGGCTCACAAAACTAATAGCTTTAATTACCTACGCCAGTATTGGATTACACTGGCCAAATGAAAACTGTGGAATAGAGCTGAATAAAAAAACATTTAACACAGACCATAAAGGTTGACCTATTCATAACACATGTATTCTATTGTAATCATGCATGTGATAAAAGGTGATCTAATTATTTATCAGTACTCTTAATAGACGGTGTTCGTTTCTTTATTGCTCATTGATTCATGATTCCCTTAAAACTTTATCTTGAAATAATGAATTTCTATTAAAAAAATGACACTTTATTATTTTATTATAACAATGAAGCTCTCGTTCGTTAAACCTTCGATTGTCTTTGATTTTCAGGCTTAAACTAAGACCACAACATGACAAGCGAACACTATATGCATAACTAAAAGAGTATCTGTATTTTATTGAAGCTACAGTCCAGGTTGTTTTTAATAAGTACTGAGCCAGACAAAAATATTCCTTTAATGGAGTTCCATTTTTCAACTTCATCTCCTGTTAGAAAAGTACACGTATGTTAAATGCGTTGTTTCATTCATATTAAATAGGTAACGTGCACAGAGTTCGGTTTTGTGGTAAGCAGATATTAATTAAACACAACCCGGAACTACTATGCGCTTCTATCAATATATGTGAATTTAAAATAACCCTCAAATTAATATTCGAAGAAAAGTAAAATTAAAAATGAATAATTATTTTGTTCCAAAGCAGTCATGTTTTTGCAATAATATGTTTAATATGTTACCATTACATGTGATAGAAATGTCATTTAAAAATTTAATGATCACGCATAGAATAATTGAAATCATAAGCCACACAAACGAAAATAAGGGAAACGTACGTACGTAAGGTAAACAAATTATAGAAGGTGTTAAAGTGAGTTGAGAAACTCTAGGGTTGGATTAAGGACATCGGGGTTGTTTTTGGAAGCCCTTACAGTAATAAAGAGCTTCGTTAAATATGATAAAAATATTTAATTATGTCGACTGTATAGAAATTAATATACGAAACGCAAAATATAAACAAAACATAAATTTTGTACAATTACATTTATTAAATGGAATATTTAAAGCAAGAAAATGTATGAAACGAAACGCATACAACCATTCTGAAATTTATTGTTGCCATCCTTATATGAATGTGCTTCTGTGTTGGTTCATTATTTTTTAATTGCACTTTTCATTAGAATCAGCGAGATCTTGGTTAGATTAAGTCCACGTTTATGATAACATCAAAGTCGACTCCTACTGCTATGTTAGTAGTTTGTACTAAATCCAGAATTTTATTATTTATTTATTTATATAAATATACTATAACCCCATAAGCGCAGTTGGAGTGTGGTCTCCACCCTCTGTAAAAAAACACAGGCAATAAGCGTAGCAAAAGCTGTAGTAAAAGGCGATCAAAAAGCCTAAACACTGGAATACAAGATATGTTGACACGGATTCGGTGTACCTACTATGCTCAAATGGTACTTATAGTTTTTCGGATGCTAATCAGGTTGAAAATACTTAAACGTCCCTTACTTCACACGGTCAGCACACATCGCTCCGTAACTGCATTCATTATGTCTATTAAAACATGATCTTAAACATAATGAGTAGATAAACGAAATAGAGGCAAGGCTTCTTAGAGCTACATATCGCTAGGCATGTCATAACCACTACATAACCACTGGCCGCTTGATATATATACTGCGAGACTGGAAAAAACCAGTGATGACATTATTTGTGAATACAGAGACGCTCGTTATAAATAATGTTGTTTGTTTAATAATGATTGATCGAATATACAAACCAGCCATTAGGTAGAACTCAGATAAAAGGAAAACGGAACAGTAAGTAAACTTATTTAAACATTGTTAACATATAATTCCATTAAAATGCATAATATAATAGCATCCTTACTACCTTTCCAATATAATTAACGTAAAAGTTTGTTTTTCTTTGTTTGTTTGTCTTTCACGTCACAACAAAGCAATTTTGTAGTAATATCTTTGTGTCACCAGACTTTAAATAGCATCGATAGTCAGGGGACTAAAAAAAGATATAGGCTATATTTTACCGCGGTGAAACATCTCATACCATTTTCATATAAACTGATGGTTATTAGGTACAATTTGTATGCTGTTTTATGTAATTAGTGAACACGTTATTATCAATTTAGAATTACAAGGAAAACTCTTTGTTTTTATTGTTTACGTCGATTAAAACCCTACGCGTACTTCTTCGGATGCGTAATACATGTTAGGCAAAGCCGAAAAAAAGATCTACAAATGGTCGTGTTTTTCCACGACTGCGTGCTCAAACTGGTCAATATTCAGGGGATGTTAGGGCAGGAAATCTAAATAAACGGATTAGAAAGGTTTTCCGTAATGTATGCCGAGTAGCTTTGTTTTGTCGCACGTGTGTTGGTTCGGGAATACGAGATCTCATTACGTACAGCGGGAATGTATTTATTATCATCCTATTTCAGGTTACGGGGTGAAATGGCGAATGAAACGCTTGTTGGTTTCGTGTGACTGAGTAATGTTTTAAATGAATTTAACCACGGGAAATGAACGTGCGATAATTGCCGTTTAGTAATTTAAGCTTGCATTTTCTTATAATTGATTACTCGTTTTATGCAAAATTAGCAAGCGAAGGAAACATGTACATTCTTTGGTCTTGTATTAATAATAGGATCTGATTTAAATAAAAAATATAAATTATAAAATTAGATTGACCGTGATATGTAGAGAGATGAATACAATGAGCCTACAATTCATTTGATCCAGGGTTTAATTACAAGAGAAGATAAAACATCAAGCAATTTTAATAAGTTTCGCGCTCTCTCGCATAGAGGAAGAATATCAATGTTTCGATATCATAATATGTATATATTATAACTATTGGAAGTAGAGATTGCTGTGTCATAAAATGAGATGTTTTAAATTTTCATTTAATAACATAACTTCGCAATAATTAATGACTATGCCAAAACATGATAAATGTGAAATGGATTAGACGAGGACCGAAGTCGGTATATAGGTAGCCGCTGGCTTTCACTGTACTGTCATTGCATTGTATATGGCTGTACTGCACTGTACTGTACTATGTACTAATAATAATGTAATCTATACTAATATTATATGGCTGAAAAGTTTGTTTGTTTGTTTGAACGCATTAATCTCAGGAATTACTGGTCCGATTTGAAAAATTCTTTCAGTGTTAGATAGCCCATTTATTGAGGAAGATAGGCTATATATGTACCACAGTCGAAGCCGGAGCGGACCGCTTGTATGTGTATTTAAAGAATGATTATGTATGAAGAATAATATATTAATGTCGGGAAACGGATAAGGAAAAAAACAGATATCCGTCTTAGGATTATAGCTACACGCAACCTCGCTCACGTGAAAACTACTAAACTAATTTTGATGGTATTTTGAAGAGATCAAACAAAATAACACATCAGTTAGATGAATTTATATCATCATAGAAATAATCTTATAATCGAATAAAGCTTTTGCGGGTTCGTCCGTGGGCGAATTATATCATATAAATTTTTATACAGCTTTATAGTTCAGACCGCAAAACGTTCTATTATAATAATTGACTCACATTTCTTCGTTTTGATTCCATAGATTGATAAATAATACTAAAAAAAAATCTGACCGATACAACATATATTTAATCTTTTTCTTCTTTTTCTTCCAGTTGAAAAATAACATTACAGAACTTTTATTTCTACTGTGATACAATTGTTGAAGGAAAATCTGCAACACCTAATTAAATTACTAAACGAAATGCAATTAAATACGATTGCTCCTGGGAAATCCGTGGATGTGGGCAGGCATTTCTCTAGAGATGTGATTTTCTATTAAATTAAAATGAATGTACAAAGAATACTTGAAATAGTGCGTTGAAAATATCTCGGATGATACTATATTTTATATAAACTCTACTCCATTTAAATTTTCCTTTATGCAATGAAACAAATTTAATTGATTAAAAATCAATTATTATAAATAAACTTATGTCCTTTTGCGAATTTTGGAATTTCGCACATTAATTCAAATCCACATACATAAGTGGACCCAATTTATACAGCTGATGGGTTCAAAATGAGGGTTCTTTAAAACAACTGCGGTTTTCAACTACGGTTTTCTTATATTTGTTTATTTTTTCAACGTCGCTAACCCAAGAGTTATAAACTGACTGGCATACTATATTTTATTTTCGAATATCTGATTAAATTAAAGCAACATTTATTTCGAAGTGTTAAATTAATTAATTAAAGGAGGAGAAAATAATTGAAAAGAACGTATATGGTATAAGACAATGATTACAATGCAATAAGACTTCTAATAAAGCGCTCGCGTGTGTGAAATCAGGAACAAGGGACTCATTTTCCATTATCTTCCTTTACCTATTCAGCGACTAAATTTATTGTTTTAAAATTAAATGTGTATTTGGGATAATATTAATGAATTGTTCCAACTTAATGTCGTTTATTAAACAATTATATTATTTAATTGTTCTCTCAATAGGGAGATGTGGACTGAGGGAAGAAAGGCCTTTGCCCAGCAGTGGGACAGTTATGGCTGATTAAAAAAAAAATTGTGTATAGACATGTATGAAACTACCCTTACGCCCGCGATTTTGTCCGCGTAGTTCCTGTTCCCGTGGAATTATAGGGATTAAGACTATGGGATAGTAGTTCTGTGTCGGTAAATTACATTTGTACAAAATTTCATCCAAATCAGTTCTATGGTTAAGACGTGGAGAAAAGACTGACAGATAAAATTTCTTTTCCATTAATTTATGACGTAAATAACATCAATCTACCCCAAATAAAGGGTAAAAGGGAGGATTAATTACAGAGTAAGCTGGCTGACTGATTACAATAAAAAAAATAATAATAAAATAATTGCAGATTAAAAACTTACATATGCGAAAGTCACCCTGTCAGATATTGCTTCAAAATTAAGTTACAATCAGCAATATCAGTTTTGAAGCTGAAAGTAGAGTGATGTAGGTAATCCGTGGAGTGTTAAAGCTGGTGCTAACTCAACACGATTTTGCCATTCGAAAGTTATCTAAGCCAACACAACAATCTTAAATTCCATGTAACTTTCCGAAATATGAAAGTCCTTCGGTGTCTTTGGTATTTTGGCTTTTAGAATCAAATATTATATTTTTTTATAGTTTACATTAAGTTACTTTTAATATGTTGACAAAGAGATAAAAAATTCAGTACATATCTAATCGTTTTTATCATATTTTTATTAATGTATCCTTTAAATACATCGAGTCAAATATTTTCCCCTTTTGGCCTTATCATCCACATAATATCAAATTAGCTCAATCATGCTCATCATCTTCATTATTTTGTTTGAATGGGTAATGAGAGAAAACGCCATGCTTCCCTAAATATAAATTAATTTATCCTGGTAGCATTACATCACGTTTCAAACAATCCTAACGCGAGTAATTTCATATTCATTCATAACAGAAGCTCAAACGTAGAATGCAGGCAAAATAATGAAGGGTACTTTTAGAATTTATGGTTGTTTAATAGCCCAAAAACATGTTAAATTCTAATGTATATTACGATTACACAGATGCATTTTGAATTTAGATAATAATAGACGCTCGTCCCGGCTCCGCCCGGATATCAAGATTCCTGTTTTACCCCAAAAGAGCCTTTAATCGGCATAAAAAGTATCCTATCACCCAAATCAGCTCATCAGGGTATCAGGGTGTCTGTTTACCAAATTTCACCAAAATCCGTTGAGCAATTTCAGCGTGATTGACGGACAAACATCCAAACAAACTTTCACATTTATAATATCAGTGTGATCATATACATTAAAACCTGAATAACAAGGCGTTTATTTTCGAGTATTGTTCCTATTCTAGTGGCAGTTTAAACATTGATGATGATGATGTAACGTTAAGGAATTGCCACTGCACCTCTATCGTATCAGATTCTTGAGTCTTAATAACATGGAATTCATCTTACATGATATTGTAGAACGGGCACCGTTATATTATCAGTCTTATTATTAACCATACAATCGTTGAACGAAGATAAGACAGGTCAATTGTACGGGGGCCATGTAAGCCCGAGCTACATACGCCATATTGCTAGTAGCTCGGGACAGTATAAATGGGTTGCCGGGTGCAATTTCATCATCATTGTTTACATTGAATTGTGACAATCACTTTATCTAGCTATCTCTCATACTGTGCTATTACTCTTGCATATAAATATACAAATATATACATGTATAAGTATATGTATATTAGAAACCACTGCACATCTATCTGACAATTATTATTTATTTATTTGCATACATACGAGCTCAATGCCTCATATAATGATATTCAATTTCAAATCGCAATCACAGGTCATGCAAATATAATGGAATGCTACAATCGAATTGTAATTAGTGTTGTAACTAATGTAGGTGATGTAATGTCATCTTGAACGTTGCATTATATCAATATAATATTAATCAGTGAATCTAACTGTATACATGACTGAGCATGTTATATATTTTTAATCGATCTGTATAACTCATTAACATTGGTAACTTAGTATCTAATATATATAATTGTGGGAGTCGAGCATGCTTCGGCACGAATTGGGCCAGCTTATCCCTTAAAAGCGGGCAGCGCATTCTCAGAGGTCTGAGCTTCTGCGAATGTTCATGGGCGGTGGTGATCGTTTACTATCAGGCGAACCACCAGCTCAGTTGCCCGCTATGACATTAAAAAAAAATACTAATTTAAAAAGAAGTATCTGTATTCTCTTTTTGAATGGATATGTCTCTAATTCTTTTTTATGGTTATTATTTTCGAAAAGAATATGTTAATGGTGTAGGAAGTATTGTGACATTGTATTCATGAACGAATTATAGATGAATTTAGTAAGAAACTGTGTGTTTATTCTTAATTCAAAATCAACTATAATTAATCATATTGTCTTTTGTCATAAGTTAAAGAAAATTCGCATTAATTTTGAATTTAATTTTATTGAAAGCATGATTGGTATTTATTCTTCGCTTTCTTATATTTATAAATTATAATAAATTGTAAATAGTAATGCAAAAATAAAATGGGAAAATTTATATTATCAAAGATAATTGAGTCTGAGTTATAAATTTTACCTGTGGTATTTTTTGAGTTATTTTGTCACAGTTGGCTTTACGACTGCGACATTTATTATGTATGTCACTTTAATAACCAATGAAAAAGTCGATTAACTTCGTATTGAAGTGAATACATGATTTTGAAGTGAATTCTTTTCACGTTAACCTATTCTGTATACCAAGTTTGGCTGTAGGCAAACTTGGTATACCGAATACCGAAGAGTTGTAACTCTAGAGGTTTTATTTAAGAATCCTCTTACAAATATACGATATATCGCACCCATATCGTGTAGTCTAAAATTGTATCCGTCAAAATTGTGCGGAAGGGATTTGGCGGTTTTGGAATTTATCCGTTTTTCGCGCTTTCCGCCGTGAGATAAACCGTCCAAGGTAAGCTTTAATATTTATCGTTTTCTCTTAGCTAACGCTGCTAACTTCTGCGGTGCAAACGGGCGAAATGTATTGCTGTCTTGATAATATGTGGTATAAATCTTCTGGATGTTGGCGAGATAAATTCATCCATGGTTCTTGTTTTGGAAAATGGGATTAGATGACGCGGTGGCGCGCTAGATTGCATTTGTTTCCGACGATATCTCAATTAAATCTGCAGTGGTAGGTTTGAGATTTGTTTTGCTTTGAGAACTCACAAGATGACGTGGTGTGTTGGTTAGTTAATACCACAGATTGTTGGAATAGATGACATGAAATTTCAAAATTGATGCATGACATAATATAAGCATATTGACAGCATTTCTTAACAGGACTGTATAAACATAATTTAATAACTGTTTTTTTCCAGTTATACATTTCCAATATGATATCTCATTGTTCGAAAATATGTTGGAGCAAATACTCAAGAATCGTAAATTATAATTCACGCAATCATTATCAACGCAATAATTCAAACCCAAACTCAAACATATTATATTTATTCAAATAGACTTCTTAGAAAAGCACTTTTGAATCGTCATAACACATTTTTAACATTTACCACCGATTTAGAAAGCAATTTCTACAGAGAAGAGCTGGCAAGAAACTCTGTAGTTGCTCTTTCATAAAACAATTGTGTCCCTTAAAATTTGATAGACTAATGAAAAAATATCACGTATCTACAGAATGAGGAACAAAGACTTCCTCAGGAAGAGTACTATGACAAAGCATGAACTATAAATAAGAGACGGAAAAAATGTAACAAGACAAATTGGCCTTCACTTGACAAGGGTGAAAATGTTTGCACGTCATAAATGTAAGGAACGTCTCGCAAATGGAATATAAAATCATGCTTGAATTGATATCATATCGTTGTTACTTTCGTAGTTTTTTCTATTATATAAATGTGTTTATCAGGTCTGAAATCTTTGCATTGATAGTACCTTTAAGGGTTTTTTTGACGGACTACGGTTTATTTCAATTAGAATAAAAGCAAAAGGCCAAACCACAATACCAACTCACCACAGTCTTCGGAAGAATCGACCTAGTCTTGGCGCAGATCCACGTATTCATCGCCATATATGCATATTTTCGAATATAAAACTCTTTTAACTTCGTCTACAAATTAAGCAGGAGCTCACCTTTTGTTTTTATGTTTTCAGATATTCGTATCATACAAATATTTAATGTATTAGTTGCACTGACAATAACTCTATTTTGATTTGTCATAGCACTGAATAGAGATCATTTGACAGTCATATGTGTACACTTAACCTGGTACTGTAGAACTCTCTTGTAACTTTTAATTTTCTCTCAGATAAAAACTAAGCTTATAATCATCAAGAATCAAATCAAATATACTATATATTTTAATAATGATCAATATACAAAGGAGTGTCAATGTACAAAGATTCCATTAACAATTATAATATCATTACATAGTACAAAAAGTCGCTTTCCACCGTCTGTGTGTAGACAGGTTTTCTATGTATAATACATACATATAAAACCTTTTTATAGAAATTTCACCCGTGCGAAGCTGGAGCGGGTCGCTAGTATAATAATATAACTTTATATTGAAAGGCAGGTGATAACGAGCTTTGCTTTTTGAAACCTTTACCTACCTTTCTAAGAGTACAATACTTTTTTTTCATCGCAATTCTACAGGTATTATATAATATCATGAACTAAAGTATTAATTACATTTTTTACGTGAATTCCGGTGTAAGTTTTATTTAATCTGTGCGTCCAAAGATACCAAGTATGGTGACACAAAGTTCCGCGGGTAACTTTTACTAAATTAATTTAACTTCTACTGTACTTAAACTCAAAGTTTCGGGTACTTAATTTAGTTATTTTATCGTCTTTGAGAGAAGAGTCGAAAAAATCGTCCGAAGTGAAAACAATAGATTGTATGTGTAGTTTTCTTTTTTCTGCTTAGTTACACAACAAACAAAATGCAAAATCATATTGCATTGACAGTATTTTTTCTAGCTTTTTTGTCAACGCCGGATGTCTAACCCAGGTCCATTAGCTACGAAGTACCAAAGTTAAAATCCTACTAAAATTGTAAATGCGAAAGTTTGTAAGGATGTGTGTGTGTTTGTTGCTCTTTCACGCAAAAACTACTGAACCGATTGCAATGAAATTTGGTACGTAGACAGCTGGACAACTGAAAAACATATAGGCAACTTTTTATCCCGATATTCCTACGGGATACGGACTTACGCGGGTGAAACCGCGGGCATAGCTAGTATGCTTATAAATTAGAATTATAAATTACTCCACAAGATGTTTATTTATTTCCTATTTGTATAATATCGTTCATAGAATAACGTAAAACAGTTTTAATTTATTACTTATCTATTCTAGAAATAATACCTATAGTGTATAACGCTATTAATAAATTTTTTCCTAATATAAATAAGCCAGTACTTCATCTCAAGTTTGATCAATTCCATGAATATCAATATGGAAGTATGATGAGCGAATCCTTCTAACACCAAACTTATTTTAATATAAAACTTGACGAGAGGGTGAGAATTAAAGAAAAGAAAAAGCAAGAATGTAGTTTTCTAAGTCATTAGTCATGCAAGTACCAACAGAGACACACGGCTTGTGAGAATGATAAAATTTCATAAAAATGTTATTTCTAACAGTTTTTTATACTACGAATATATAAATGATGTGTTCAATTGTATTCCAATTTTGAAAGTATCATACCACAGACTAGTTCTACGTCACCATTATTACGAAATGTTATGAAAAATTTAAATTTAAAGTTCACACATTTAAATAGCAACTACAGAGTTTCTTGCCGGCTCCTCTCCGTGGATACTGCTTTCCGAATCGGTGGTAAATATTAAATTATTTATTTTGTTGATTCAAAAGCGCTTCTGCAATAATTAATTGAATAAATATTTGAAATTGTGTTTTTTTAAGGGCAACTCTCTAAAATGTTCCATAAAATATAGTGTAGGTTCTTCGGCTTTTATCTGGCACTTTATAAAAGTAGATGAATATTAATTCCAATCAACGTATATCTTAGACGACCTGTTCCACTGCAGTAGAAGTAGTATTTGATTGTAAAAGACACGTACAAATAGACAGTCAATAAATAAATCAAAAATCTGCAATGGATATTAGCCTTTAACAAGTTTATTCTGTATACAGATAATGAATGGAATTACGCTAATTGGGTATATTATCTGTAAGTTATTCAAACATAACGTTTCGGGCATGAAGTGAATAATTGATTTAATTTATCCTACAACTACCGTATTTCAATAACGCTAAAATAGTTACCCTGCTGGTTTAACACGCAACATTCTAATAAAATTGAAGGATGTAATGAGGAAGTAGTTTCGCAACAACACGATTATATAACGGTGTATACGAGAAGACTCGTCATTTTCAGATTTGGAAACTTGATCAACAAATCACAAAATTCTGCCTCAACCATTGACATCGTTAACCACGTGAATACTGAAAAGATTTAAATATTCTTATGTAGGAAATTATTTTGTATTATCTAAACATTTACGAGTACTGTCAATCTCCAATACAATAAATTTATACTATTAAAAATTCTTTATTTTAAAACCAATTCGATGGATATTCGAAAAAATATATCTAATTATTAAATTACATCTTCTATTTTGCTGTGGGGTAATGTTCGATCAACAAAATGAACTATATAACTGGTCAGGTTAAAATCGAAGCTAAATTCTATAAGCTACATATGTTTCCAAATATAGATTAATGTTTTAAAACAATTTACGTTCAACCTGATTACAACCATGACACATAGCATCAAAGTTAGAAAAATGTTAAATGTTATAACTTACGATCATTCCTCACAAAAACGACGAAAAACAAAAAACCTTTATATATTTATTTTTATATATTTAATTGTTTTACATGTGTAATAGACATTATTCATGGTATTATATATATTTTTTATCTTTCGTATCATATTTATGCTCTGCCCTACTCCTCTCCTCTATCTAATTTCTCTCTGTACGTCTGGTTGTCTGGAAGAAATCGCTATATAGCGATAAGACAGCCATTTGTTTATAATGTATCTATATTAAGTTTTTTTTTGTTGTTTTATTAAGAGCAATAAAGAGTAAATAAAATAAAATAAATAAATAAAAAAAAAAGAGCTCATTTCTGAAGTGCGCTCTAATTTGATGAGACGATTTATTTTAGTGTTTATACGTTATTTAGTTCGAATGGTTAGTCGAAGGTAAGAATAAAAACTAAGTTTTTTCAGTTCAGCTGAATTGGCTTTACAAGCTTGCACTAGTATCTTTCCATATGATATATTCTATGATAATAGTTTTTAAGTGCACATTTATATTGTTGTGCGATGCTAAGTAAAAATTTGGCTAACCTAAGCTAAGCTAATGGTCTTAATTATGCTTACATATTTTATTACACGCTTTTTTTATTAGCTTCACCTGTATGTTTGTTTGTATGTTTGTTTGTAACCGACTTCTTTGGGCGCGATTTTGACCCATTTTAAACGGCCAGATTTCGTTCAAACTTTGTAGATTTATTGAGGACGGATGACAATACACTAATTTGATAAAATTATTCCAGTTTTCAATTTGCAAAATATGATTTTTGTTAAAGCGTGTTTTTTAGTTTTTTTAAACTATTATATTTTATATTATTTGCGCTGTCCTTCGATGAACATGTAAGTGAGGTTTCAAAAAATATGTACAGAATGATAAAATATCAAACTGATACGGTAGAATCCATATTAAATCATGATCAATGGAAATACGTATTTCACATATGTCTATTTCAGTTGTAAAGAGATTAATTAATTAAACGTAGACACTTTTATTAGAAATATTCAGTGTCCGTATGTTCAAAATTCTCGAGGTAAATGATGGTACGTTTGGAGCACTCTTGACAGCGCCAGAGCCTACATTTCTTGAGGAACTTATGCAAGTTGACACACTCGTTCGTAATTCTGTGCCTCTTGACAGAACGGGAGATATATCTACGAGTAGAATAAATGACACATTTGAGTATATTATATAAGAAGAAAATAACATGCAATCTCTTAACTATTTCCTTATGTATCTTTTAACTATTTCCTTTTTTTTCGACTGTAATGGAAGGGTGTCGGTTCCTATAATACAGATTATTATCTAGTAGGGGACCAACGTTCTGTTTATATGTGTTTATTGTATGGTTGAGAAATAAACTTATTGTAAACTTATTATTATATTATTATTATATACTGAAAAATTAATACAAAACAATATACAAATGTGTTCTATGAACCTCTCTGATGTTAATCACTTCAAAACAACACACACACACAGCTGGAATAGAGATCATGATTCATTTAATTGCGTGAATTATGAACTCTATTCCACTAATAATATTTTTTAATTAGGAACGTCTTTATGTATGTATCTATCTATTTATGTATATATCTATATATATGTCTTTATATATCCAAAAATACAATACGAGACCCATTATTATACGTAACAACGAAAAATATTCCAACCAGCAATTACTTTTCGACTCCATCAAACGTAGAAACATTGATAGCGACATAAAACGCGGGACAATTTTCTTGCGCTACGTGACACCGACGATACGACCGCGACACGACACTTTTACGTGAGCGTTAACAACACGTATTCGTCCGCACATCGTAAAACATTGCGATTCAACTGCAATTTTAGGATCGTTTTAAATGGGATACGACGTTTGTAACATACTCTTGTGGATAACGTTGAATCTTAAATGGTTAATCCACTGGTTAGTTCAGCGTTGTGATGGAATTTTAGCATTTTGAAACGCAGCTTAAGAAACGGTTTTGAATGGAATTAATGAAACTGATATACTGCCACTGAGAAAACACTAACCACTTTTTCATCGATTCATGTCGCACGAAAAGATTACATTTGAAGCTACTATTTTGTTTTTGTTTATATATTTTTTATCTGTCTCTTTGCATTTAAACCGTCTATTTGGTTGGTTAATTTTTTACTATAAGTGATCGATTGTAATTTTCAACTGACATTTCAAAAGCGAAGGAGGTTCTCAATTAGACTGAATATTACAATCTTTTGTTTTCATCGATATTTTGTTAATCGATAAGTCGTACTCGTAGTCGAAAATTGTTGTTACAAGTCCCATTTTAGAATTTGGTCTTTATATTATTTATATATAATTTTTAGGGATAGGTACCATCCCTAACCTATTACCCTAACATTTCTTACATATAAATTATATTTATCGATTTGTATAATTTTTCATTGCTTTGTTAATAAAATAACTAATGGTTTCATAACATCTAAATGTCCCATATTTGGATAACCCGCTTAAAATTCGTTGCCATAATCCTTAACATGCAATTACATGACTTATGATTAAGAAATAGACAAATGCCATGTCCAAAACTACTGTTTCTATTATCCACTTCATGTTATCAATTTCGATACACTGCGCACCTTTTTATGTTTACATCTCAGGCACTTTGATATTTCGATCACTGAACTATGTCACTTTCTATCAGGAAATTCAAGCATTATTTCTATATAACGTCCGTAACGAGTCGGTAGACGTTAAATCGAAAGTATATATTTAGGTAAATAATAGAAACGGGTGTGCAAGGAGTCGAACGGGCATGTACTTTTATCGGATCTCTTTAATATCTGGCTGTCTAATACTAGCTTAATAACTGTGTGTAATTTAAATGTATGGAGGATGATTAAATTGAAGCTTTCCGTAGTTGTTATCAAAAATTATGCAATTCATCTCCTTAATATAACACAGAAGCAATACGTAATGCTATGGGAAACCATGGAATTTATTAGTAGTTATTCTAAACTAATAAATAATGCTACTACGTCATAAGCAGCTTACACATTAAAAAAGTAAACTATTTACTGACTTTTCATAAGAACAAATATTTTGTCTATTATCTAAGAGACGATGTGATTTAGCTATGCTTATGATATCCCATACCTACAGCCTTGTTCGTCTCGCCTAGCATTATTATATGATGAGAAGAAACATCGTTTGCCATAATCTACTTAATAACATCATACACAATTCTTAACTAGGGAAAAATCTCAATTTACTCCCACGTTATCACACCAGTGGACGGTCCAGTAAGTCAAGGGTTAACTACTCTTTAACCGAGGGTTATATCCGCTCACGCTCGTAAACCGTTTATGAGGTCGCGACTTAATCAGAGAAACTTGGGCGCTCGTCACTGGGATTAAATTATGTCTCAGCTGCTTTCTTTAAGTCTGTTTATTTTATAACAATGAACTAGTAAGAGCTGTTATATAAGATCGCGCAATGTAAAGCTATCGTTTTTATTCTGGGAGTTATTTCAATTTTACATTAGAATTAAAATTCAAGAACTATGTTTCGTCGTTTTTAGTTTAAGACAATGAAATGTGTATTATATTGTATGTATTGAAAAAAAAAATGAATTTTCCACATAATTTATTGTAACGCCGTTTTATTTAACACTGAGTAATATGTTATGTTGTACAATTTTTTTTCGAAGTAGGTACATTTACATCATAATATATGTAAATGAATTTTATTAAAAATCACTCACACATTATTTATCATCTTTAACCATTAACTAAAAGTACTTGAGTCTGTAAGTCGATAAGACAATGTCTTTAAGTACTAGGGGCAATCACTGACTTCGCACCTTAAATATTTAATACAGAAGTCCAATTGAATAGAACGCTAATTTTAGAATGTTAGGTTTTTTGTTTTTAAAAATGAATTGTTACAAATTCGCTTTGTTTTATAGTGTATCTGAATAATTAAACACCGTTATCACTTTTTATATTGTTCATTATTCACAAAGTTCAGCTTACAGCTTGTAAATCATAAGCAGACTTCATGATCTAATTATAAATTTATACAACATTGGCTGAAGTTAGCTTAAAGCAGTGAGTGTAGGAATGCGAAAAGACCGTGTTTTAAACGGAAACTAATAATATAAATTTTAATGTGGGAGTCGAGCACGCTTCGGCACGAATTGGGCCAGCTCGCACCGGGGAAGTACCACACCCCCACAGAAAACCGGCGTGAAATAGTGGCATGCCACTGTGTTTCGTACGGTGAGTGGGGGAGCCGGAGGCCCGTTTCCTTTTCCTCACCCGTCCTAGTCCATTCCTTCTTTCCAGTCGTTAATCCTTTCCTTTTCCCTTACCCCATAAAAGCGGGCAGCGCATTCACAGAGGTACTACCTTTGCGAATGTTTATGGGCGGTGGTGATCGCTTCAGGCGAACTTGAAAAAAAATCAGGCGAACCACCAGCTCAGCTGCCCGCTATGACATAAAAAAAAAAAAAAAAAAAATGTAATATTATCTACTAATATTTATTTATTAATAAGACGTATTAATGATCAATAGATGGCGTGGGATGTCCCTCAGGCACTTGAAACCGAAGTAGTAGAAGAAATTCGATTGTTGAGGCGGAATCACGGGTGGTCGAGAGGCTAGGCGTTGCTATGGTTTAGCAAAATAACGCGGGTTCGAATCCCGCCTCGTGATCAAAACTTATTTTATTGTTTAAACATTTCTAACGTAGAATAATGATCATAAATGATAACAATTAAGTGAAACCAAATAAGATATCACTGAATTTACCAAATGTTATCAATACAAATTTCTCTCATGATATTTCCTACATTGTTAGTTTCCTCTATTAAAATTGTTCACCGTAGCTGAAAGTTGGTCCGGACTGTCCTATATCACAATTATAAGAACATATTATGTGGGTCGCATACAGGATTCTGAATAAACAACGCAGTTTATAGCATTAAGGAGTATGCCGAGTCCGTGTGTTTAAAATATAAAGAAACCACACCTGTTACTATATAAACTGGGGAGTTTATATGGGTCTTTTATTTTCTCGAAAAATTCTTTTGCCAGCTTAAAATTATGAAATGTGTTCTTCTTTTTTATGTCGAAATCCTCACTGCCGAGGGTCGTGATCATTATGGTGCCGTGTTTTCATTGCTTTCGCGCCATTTGTCCCGATCATCTGCTATGTGGATAGCGTCGGATACGCTAGTTATTACAGATGATGATGAAGAATTCCAAGATTCGTCGGAAGCAGGTGGTAAGCAGTCTTGTGGTAATGCATTGTTCTTTTAAAATCGACTTGTTTTCGTCTACGTGCTGTCCAAGGAATGCGAAGCATGCGTCGCGCGTATTATGTCATAGTCGTGTATTTCTTTGATTTTATTGTTAAGTCCTTGTAATCGTAATTCTCGAGCCAATTTCATCAATAACACATAGAACACATGCAATGTAACTCAGTTGTATGTAAACGAGTGTATATGTTAGACTTTACATAAACTCGATTTCACCATGATTGTATATGAAAGATGTGATGTGATGTAAGATGGCCACATGTCATAGAATTTACTAAATAGTTGTGGTTAACTCGATTATGTTACGTTAGTTTATTAACTAGACATTGAAAATATATAGGTGCAAACTATGTTTCCCATTAGTATAATCCAATTTCAATTCCTACTAGCTGGCTTTCAAAATTAATAACTATATTGACTCTGACTTCAAAGTGAAGTTTCGTGCAATCGAACACTTTGCCATGAAGAAAATTGCAAAACAATCACGTCGAATATTAACGTTTAACGTGAGCTAATTCAATTTTCCCGTCGTGCTTGTAAACTGCTTGAAGCACAAGGCATGTTAGTGAAGTAAACAAACTAAGGAGTGAATGGGGAACAATGTGTACTTGAGATTTTTAGGAAAATTGCTATTTGCTTTTCGGTCAAAGGCATGCGTTTTAGGTATATCTGTTATCTGTGGATTATATCGTGTCTACATAATATGAGCATTAACATAATACTTTATGTAGAAACCAAAGTTTATTTTGATTTTAGAATTAAATTTAAATACTACACGCACATCAATATCTAAAATTTGAATCAGTTCAATTATGTTTGCACACTCACTTTCTAAACCATCTCATTAACAATAATGGAAACATAAAAAATTCTCAAATGATGCATCTTTAAGGAATTCTCAGAATAAATTTCAAATATGTACTTAGTTAAACCAACAAGCTTCCAGCATTCCAAGATTAAATTGCTGATTAAGCTGAGACAAGGTTTAAGCATTGCTAATTGCATTGGGTCTCAAATGATTGCTCAAAGGTGATTTTAGTGGTGCATCAATTCCTAAGTGTATTTTCGCTCTTATTGTAAGAGAATAGGTTCTAAAATGTGTTGATGGTCAAAATTTTAACCTCGTCTCTTTCAGCCCGAAATCACCTATTGTCTCCAAATTTACCTACGTCTATAAGAATGGTAAAATTTATGTAGGTCTGGAGTTACAAGAAAAATCGACTTTGCAATAACGCAGTCATGACGAAGCGATTTTATGGTATTATGATTTTTATGTTCGAAGATAGTAAGAAGCATAGAGTGTGACACAGGCTACTTTTAACCGTGGTGAATCATCATTCTAATGGTCATAATTTTTTGACTGAGCGCGCGTAGCCACGGATCAAAAGCTGGTTATAAATTTTATTCTATTTAGAAATAAAAATATTTTACTTCATGGTACATAATATGTATCTTGTGTCACTGAGTGAAGAAGCAGCTTTCTAAGGGTGAAAGAATTTTTTAAATTCGGTCCAGTAATTTTTATGTGAAACACACAAACGTACACGCAAAAACATAAAAACATTACGGTTTTATAATATTAGTTAAGAACAGCCTCCATAAGTGATTTATTACATTCTATACGTATATTTCTGAATGTGAATATGAATTTGATAAAAACGCTGAAAAATATCAGACTAAAGTCAAATAAATTCTGCTGAAGCTTAATGTCATTTAAGTCCATCGAAAAATTACATTGAGCGCGTATTTGTCTTTTTGTTTTTATAAAAACAAATAACTAACTTACTAAACTTTGTGATAGTATCGACCTACACTTTGTGAGTGGTTGGCGTAAACAAAAGGGTTTCATTCCCTGTGGTCTAATAAATACCACCTACATGTCCGTAAGAAAATATATGTGACCCATATCCCACAAGAAAACATTCACGTTCAGTTTGATTCAATGTTAAAAACTTTCAATAGGGCAAATTTTTAAATATTGTTGTATCTATTTTGTGTAATGTCTCGTGTTCTTTGTTTAATTGGTAGATTTTTCAATGACAGATTTTCTTATAGAATCAGAAGATAATTACACCCAAACCGAGGCTCCCCGGTTCTACGCTGACGCGTTTACCATTGTTAAACAGTGCCCGTGTTTCCGTTTTGTAAAAAAACAATCTGTTGTTTTAATTCTTGATACCTTTTTTAGTCCCCTATAATTTACCACCTTTTAAATTATATCAAAATAATACTCGTTGTTATTATTTATTTAACTCAAATATGAAACGATCTTTAATATAATTCTTTTTAATAACTCATAGCATAAAATACACTGCAACTTAATGTTGCATAAGAGAATATGTCCCGAAACAGTCTCAAAATTGAAGTTTTAAGTTATTTTCAGGTGCATGTAAGAGAATATGAGAAGATTTTCAATATAACGCTAGCGGATGTCCCAGAGCGGTTTTGCTTAGAATGATCTGGCTCAAACCGGATATTACAAGTCGGGAACGTTTACAAAAGTTATTCCATCGAAATTTAGCTGACATTTGGTTTAGACCACATAGTGTCGGGTATTTGTTTATGGCTCGATGAGTTTATGAATAGTTACGTGTTCAAATTGAACGGATGGTTTGATGATAGATCTGGTGGTTTTTGTGGCGGGAAACGCAATATGCTATTGCATGAATAGAATGAACCTTAAATTTGGGAATATTACATTAGGCGCTACACTGGCAGGTGGAGTGTCCATCGGTGAAACGTACCATCATTTTTAGTTTTAGAGCATTCAAATGCTTTATATTCAGGAGAATTTTTAAGAATATAAAAAAAATTATCACAAGGCGCGATTCGAACCTGCGTCCTTTTGGCAAACAGTTACAACGTGGGGTGTCCCTGTCTAATGATGAGTATTCAAAGTCTATTATAGAGTTTATATTTCATTCAAATAGATAGGTAATCTATTTTCTAAAGTAATTACGGACTGACAATACTCAGTGCACTTTAACCAATTCTTCGTGAATTTAAGGCCTACAAATGCCTACAAATTCACGCCAAAGCTAATGTTTCCTTAGTATTATCTCGATTTGCAAGCCAAATTGGCCACTGCACTCACAAAGGATTTCGAAGGCCTTCTAAATAGACGACTTGTGTGATGCACTTGCTTAAGCTGCACATCTCCTTGTAGGCTATAGCTGTTATCACGTCTTTGTTCTAGAAAACATACCTGAGAAGGTAAAGTGAATGGAACAGGTTTAGTCCGAGTGAAATGACCACCTTTAATGCATATAAAGGATGAGGCAGTTTATGTATTGCATGCTTTTATATCGTTGCTTGTATTATGTTTAGTAAGATTTTTTATGTAATAATGCGTTATAACGAAAACATGTTTGAATAAATTGCAAGTCGTTTCAGTAAGAATATAGTTGTATTTTGGGAACGTTAGTTTCAGACTATATTTTTGAATACTGTTATTGTGAGAAATTTTAAGGGATAAACAAATTGATTGCGAAGCGGGATTTGATAATTCTTTTTCTTTTTTTCTATTCTTTACAAAAATCTCTTTTACAAAGCATTTGCTGTATAGCTAAAAATTAAACTTTTAATGTGCTTTAAGACTCAGAAAAGTAGATATACAATACTCATTCGGCAGAAAATGAATAAAGCAAGAAATAAATTCAAAGAAAAAGAGGACGGATTGCGAATCCTGAAAAGGTAAAATGTTAAGGATATTGAAATAAAATATTATCTGATTCTGCCGGAGTGTTTTCATTAAACACGCTTTACGTGACTCCTTTACCACCTACAGATAATCTTTTATGCCGTAAAAATATTAAACGACGTACACTGAAGGTATGAGATGTCTTCAAGTAAAGATATGAGCCCAACAATACAGAATTATCTTGCTATACCTACTGGTTTTATTAGATTGTTATATACATACATACATAATATATACTAATGATCCGCCCCGGCATTTCCCGTGATACATATGTACCCGTGGCACTCAGCAACGGTGAAAGACTTTTTTATACTTAGTCTGGCCATAAATACTGTTACACTTAATTATAAAAAAATATTACATTTGAATTTCGAATCTGTC
>NC_052107.1:5024171-5036620 GCF_012273895.1 Zerene cesonia
AAGTAATAAATGTTATTTGCAGTTAACAATTTTCTTTTTTCTTTATTACAATATTTATGGCAAGACTAGGTATTGGTCCAGTAGTTCCTGAGGTTTAGCGCGTTCAAACAAACGATCCCTTCAGCTTTATAATGTTATTTGTAAATATGTTGATAGCATAGCCGTTAGAAAGTTGTGATGTCATGGTATTATTTTTTTTTCCTATTTTCAATTCTTTTAGCATACACCCTACACCAACCATACGTCTATTTCCTGTTTAATTGTCTGGCAGATATCGTGCAAGCATTGAGACCGCTATTATGTACATTATATAATGATTAATTTTACAGCACCATCCGTTAAACCAAAAAGTCTATGTATTATGACATGAAATACAAACTGTTTACATTTAACTCAATATAATATATTAACGTTATCTCATGTCTATGGCAGCATTACACGTGGATTCACGATCGCTGCGGGCGATGCAACTTATCTAATACTAACTTCAATTGTTCAGGCATTTGCCTTTGCACAATGATATTTATTTGCAAATAACACAATAACGTTTTATCGAATACATTTCTAAGCTTTCAAAACTGTATAAATGATATCCTTTAAGACATGTAAAGTGAACTTTAATATCATTTTTATTACGACTGCTCTTTACTACGTACACGTGATAACAAGAAATAGTCAAAATATACTCGTAAAATGACTGCCATTTACGCATAGGCATGATCATTATATCTCCCCGTAGAGACCAAATTAATTCGAACTCGAAAGAAAATAATGCGGCTTCCTCTTCGAGGGCTGTTTAATTAAATTTAAACACAGGTTTTGGGCCTAGACAATTGTTATTTGAGACGCTTAGCCATTATATGCCCTTGATGGTTACCCTTTCAAATTAACTTTCGTTATAAATTGGAGTTTGGGGCAACCCTATCAAGCTTAGGTAAAGACGCAATGTTTTACCCCGGATCCCTATACTGAATGGGCCATTTTATTTAATTAGCGGCTTTATGCTTGAAATCCAAACAAAATTGTCTTCATATTTGCGTATGTTGTAACATGAGATTTACAACAGTAAAGTACCCTGTGTATATCAAACAGGGTAAACGATAATAACGTATTTATACAGCAAATTCCATGCATTAAAACACAGTATTTCAGGAATATTTAAATAAATGTTATGTAAGGTTTTCATTCACTTGAGAATTAATCTACGTATTCTGCCAGTGCAATAAAAAGAAAGAATGCAGCATTATAATGCAAAACCTTTGAATATAGATCTATTAGATAAAAGATATTAATAAGCTAGAGTTATATTACATTAAAGCAACTAAGTACGCTTTTTAGTAAGAAAACACACTTTATAAAACCAGACTGAACTTTATTGATATTTGGTATCTTCCAGCGCAATAACACTAAAGCGGTTTCTCATTAACACGAAGACGAAGAATTTGATTAGCCACGTTTCAATTTTATTTATTTTATTAGACCATGGCAAATTCAACAAAATCATATTCTATACCGACATACCGTCTGATACTTAAATTGTCTTCCATAACTATTACCATATAACTCAATCACAATACCAAAAATATAAACGACTTCATCATCATCTCATATACATTCCCACTATATGGACACAGGTCCTCTGAGGGTACTGTCCACAATTCACCACACTGGCCAACTGTGGGTTGGGAGATAGACTACTTACCGGTTTCGTCACGATGTTTCGAGTAGCGGTGAAGTGAATAATATGCAGATAAATGGAAAAATCAATTTATGTATTGCACGCTAGTTTGGTCTCAAACCTACGATTTAAGACCGAGGTTCTAATAACTCAGCCAACACTGCTTAATCGATTTAATACGACTCAAAGCAATGACGTTGGCATTTGTATGATGATAATTATTTAAGCTCAATTTTTACGTGGATATCGTTTTTTATTTGTTTATGTGGTAATAATAGAATCAAAAAGATAGTGAATATATTCGCTTTATCAAGTCGGTATATAATAGCGAGTGATTTTCCAAAGATTGGATGAGTAAGAGTGGAAAATTTTATTCGTTTTACCACGTACAGTACGAAACTTGGATTTCCAAGTTTAGTTTATTTTTAAGCGAAGAAAGGTTTGAACTATAGTTATTTATATATATTATGTGTATATAACTGAAATTTTCTAACTCTCATAGCTTATAGTGATCCTAGTGAACACAAAAATAATTGTGTAATTTAGTTTTAAGGAGACTTATGAAACAATTCAAAGATCGACCTTGTACTACGGGAGTCACATCCTAACATTTTGTGGAAATCGAATATTGTGATACGCTCGTCGACTCGCAAATGTGAAACCGTTTGCTATCACCAGTAATATTTTATTGAATATATTTTAGGGGCCTGCGGCATTCTGGCATTCAGTTTATGCATAAATTTTTCTCGAATATGCATAGTTGCATATTCTTTTATGTTTACTACATGAAAATTTGGACATACCAAAGGCGATTGTGCGAAATTTCGAATTTCGTTCTCAAACGATATTAGTTGAAAGTATGTTTCTGCTTGGTTCACATTGATATAACCAAATTGAACGAACGCATTAATACTTCAAAGTGAATAATATTCCGCTATTGACAGTTTACATATCGAATGTTCAAACCTAATAATATAATCTAATACTGTCTGAAATTTCTACCAAAGCTTGAATATTAAACGTACAAATGCATTCAATGCTTATAAATAGCTTCGGATCTAATTGCACATGTACACAAAGTTTATTCAATCCAAGAGATACCTTCAAAGATCTCCAAGTTGAAGATAAACAACGGCTATCACCTTTGATGTATTTCAGAGTGCATATACATCAAGATAGTTAGACGTGAGTGGGAGGCATCGCGCATACGCCAGAGACTGAATGTCTGAATCGACTATTTATAACTTATTGTAAAAAGCGAGAAATATGTTTCTTTATAAATTCAAATTTAAAAGTCAACATTACACTGCTTCATAAACCTTACCTTACCTACCCTTTTTCTTTTCTAAAAATATGTAATTATAGTCTGGTTTCTCCGGTAATTTTATAATCACTGTGACATACAGAATTGGAGTGACTCTGTGAGACAAAAATGTCAGTCGTTAACGACGAATTTCTGTTCATGTAATCAAATATAGTCTCTTAATATAAAATAAAAAACAGCGGTTTGTATACAGATATCTCTAAAAAAATCTGTGAAAAGGTTTAAAACAATTCATAGAAACATAATAAAAAGATTTTGATAGAATTTCTTATAACAATCTCATTTCTAGATTCTCAATTTCAAATTATGCAGACGAAATTCATATTTAGATTGATTGTTTTGTTTGTAATATATTATGTATGGATGTTTACCGTTACACTGGCAAAAGTATTTTGGTGGGTGACAACTACGCTTATAAATGCATAGATAATTAGAAGAATTGCGACTTTGTTACCGAGCCATTGCAAATAATTTTAAGTATAGTATTTTGGGTAGTATGACGATGAAAGACAATAATATGGATCAATAATTTCTCTTTTTCAGTACCGGTACATGTAATCAATGTGTCCTTGTATTGCGATATTAACTACTGAGGCAGTCGGCTATTGAATATTAAACTAAACTAAAGTATCCGCAAAATGTAGCCACTAACGTTGCTAACCATAAAAACAAAGCTTGTGATCCTTTGTACGAATCCTTCGTCGTTGAGTGAATGTTTATTATACGGAATTCTATTTGTTCTTGAAATGTAATTATAGTACTTTCATGAAGGAAAAAACACAGGTAATTATGTAGTTTTACATTTTTTCTGATCGTAAACTTTTAGAGATCAAGTCGACTCTATAGCTATGCAATCTCTCTATATCAAAGCGTCGAAAACATTAAAATAAAACCCTAAATGAAGAAAAACTCAAATGTATTGAATAACAATAATTAACAAACCCACTGAAGTCGAGGCTCGGCTGTTTTACGCTATCTAATGTACATATTCAATTTATGGCCTCTATTAAAGACATTGCATCAGAGCACTGTTAGTATGAAGATCACGTAACGAACTGGCGTGGCGGAGACGTGGAATATTCAGTGTAGTTTACTTCAGAACTGCCTTTTAGCAGACACTGAAAAATAAAATCGTAGTCGTTCGCGCGTGTTGAGGAATGAAATCGTTCCTGTGGTTCATGGTTGTATATTGTATACAGATAATTATTTTAGATTGTTTAATTGTAAAATATATGTGAGTTAATTGATGAGTTGAGAGATGTTTTTGAGTGGCTTTACTATTTACTGAGTGGTTAGCCCGGGCGTTTTAGTAATCATACTTACATTTTTCCTACTTTTTCCTACTACTACGTACAAGGAAATAAACAAAATGAAATTTCCCCAAATATTGAGATATCTTAACTGTAAGATTACACTTCACGCATTCGACGGTTTGGAGACGGGACAACGTTTATCTGGTTTGGAAGCTTGTGTGTTATGAAAATAGATGAAACCAACCAACCCAATGAAACTATTTTCATATAAAATGTTGCCATAACACGACTTGTATTTGCACTCCCAACAAGTCATCGGATTACTATGGGAATAATTTTTAAAAATGTTGTTCATCTAGTGTAATCAAAAACAGAGTTTCGAGCGGTCAGATATCCCGGGAAAGGGTTCGAAAGGTCATCGAGTGTTCGATATGGCTCAAATAAAATTCCTGTACCAGTGGGCAAAAGACATCTACAAAAACAGCGTCATATAATAAAATCTAATGTAAAACAGTCACATCTTCTTGTAATACATGTTGTATTTTATCTGAACTACAAAAAGCTAAAAAACAGTATCAAAATCTATTACGTAATTTTAAAGATCCAAGCCCAGACAGTCAGACAGACAATGGGCAGCTATGTTATCATGTAGTGATGTGGAAATAACATAATATCACAACGCTTAAAACTTATTTCATTACGTTTGAATATATCAAAAATCTTCAGTATGTTAAGATTAAAATCGTCCTCACAAATCCCTAGAAAAATTTGAAGCTTCATATATTTAGAGTGGGTAATTACGTTCCTTACATGTTTAGTACAATGCTTAAATTTAATATTAAAATGTAATTTGTGTGGGCAGCCGAGCGCTATACTTAAGCAGAATGAAATTAGATAGCAGAGTACAAAATTTAATTTCTTTGCAGGCCACAAATGTGTTGTGAACGCTTTGTTAGGTGCTTATCAAATATGAATGAAGTAAAGATTAGTTCGCTACGACGGGACTTTAAAGAAATTTTGTATGAAAAAATATGTTCTCAGGTACATTAAAAAAAATATAGAAGCCTCCAATGATTAAAAATACGATCATGTACAAAAATATTTGTGTGCATATCTAGTAATCTTCTTGTTATGAATTTATCGAATAATAAAACACGATTTTCAAAAGATCATTTTCATTCAACAACAACTCTTTCGTATGTAAACTGTTCTAATGATTGCTGAATTTACAAATGATGTGGGTGCGATCCCCATGAAAATAAATTGTATGACTTTAGATATGGATAATTTATTCATTATAAATATTCATAAGCATTTTTCATGAAGATTAGACACAATCTTCAAGCCCATCAAGCCTATAACTATGATAAATAAATTTTCTTAATATTCTATAAACCCCTATGGATCCCTATATTACCTTATTAGCCAATGTACTAGAACATTATATATGAAAGTATTGGCAGGTACGCTCAAGTGTATATAGATGTATACTCTAGCTAATTTTACATATTGTGCAGCATTCAGAATGTAGGTAAATAACTTACAAAATAACTATATGGTGTACTGCATTAGCTATGTTCGTTATAATTAACTCCAGTTCATCAAAGCCACTGTAATTTAATCGAATAATCAACTTAACAAGCCGCAATCCCCCTGTCCTTGATAAAGGGAAAGTAATAATGACTCAAATACAAGGAAACAAGTTCAAAACAGCGTTTGATTAAGCGATCAAAGATTGTGCCGAAAATTCGCTTTTGTCAAAACGGGTAAACGCACATCTCGTTTTAAGATGGTTATCTACAGAAAAACGCGACTTAATCACGCAATGCTATTCGCTTACTATCCGATCCAAGAATAAGAATGTCAATGACCTTTATGTGTCACTTACCTGTCAAAAAAATTTTATTTAAAAAGCGTGATTTGCCTTAGTTTTCTTAAAATTTTAATGTATTTATATTATTGTTTTACTTAGATCATTAATCAGGTCGAGGTAGCACTAATCGTGCCAAAAATGGCGCTGAATAGATTCTATTCTAGGTGATTAGTCGAGTTGTTCAAACGTTTTAGTTTATACTTAGTATTATTTAATGATAATTGTTGGTCAACTTACTAATTTGTATAATTAGAAACTGTTAAGTTTTTTGCGATGCCGCTCATGATCGATTTTGTATTCTTTGAAAATTTTATAGGAAGCATTTTAAAGTTATACAACTAAAAATTAAAAAATTAAGATGTGTCTAATTATATTAAATTAATGAAATAAAATGAAATGAAATGAAAATGAAATAAAATGAAATAATATTAGTTTAACTAAGCAGCATTATTAATTAAATAAATAAAACTAATAAAATTAGTAAAAAGAGTAATTAAGTAGTAATACTAATATTAGTATTTTACTAAGGTAGTAAACTATAGTAGTTTTAACTATAATAGGACCTACAAGTTTCAATTAGATAGTCAATACGTGGTTTATCTTTTGAATTATAAATGATGTATTTCACATAGTGGTTAAGACTATAGACATCTATTTAGACCAGAGAGATCGATAACAGGTAATAATTTTGTTATAGCATTCATGCTGTTGCTATCTCATCCATAAGTTTATCTAAGAAGTAAAAGATTTAAATATGAATAAATAACGAAATAATTACGTTATTTATAATCTTGTATTTTCTTTTTTTTAATCTATAATCAGCCTCTCTTTTACAAAGATTATTCACAAGAACGTGTAACTCTTCCAGCGCTTTTCTTCAAAAAACATTTGTATGAAAATCGGCAAAATTTTTCAACCGGATAATTTATTCGCAACCTGTTCAAGACAGTTTTGCCAACACCTTAGCACCATATTTTTTGCTTACATTTTAAACTACAGGAATTTATTACGCTGCAAGTATGACTACACAAATAAGTGCATAATATGCGAGGAACAGTGTAACTTAACCTTTATGGCCGTACCAGGGATTGCAAACTACGTCGCTTATCTTTGGCAGTATTTCAAGCTGCTATGAATGTGGCTGTAACATATCTGAGTGTATTAATGTTTGTATGAGGGGGTTTTAGAAATATTTGAAAGTTCCCTTTGCGTGTACATGCGTAGGTATAATATTTGGGATCAATTGGCGTATTATTGAATTATGTACGGAACAACAGCACGGCTATTGGTAGAAATGTATATTTAAAAAATAATTTTAATAGGTAGTTTTATTTGGGATTAGAGTCAAAAATTCAGACAGTAAGTAAAAAATAGAATATTGAACAAAAGATTTTTGGGAAACCATCAGGGACACCACATTCGAGCCAATAGACATTTTGATTACTGCGATTAAAAATAATGACTTTGACATGGAAATGAATGCAATTTCAACGGAGACGTAAAATCGAAAAAATGTAAAAATGAAAGAATTCCATAGCTGTAGGAGAGATGATTATAAAAATAAATCTCATACATTGAATGAATCAATAATTTGGAAGTGTGACTTACGTCACTATCTGGGTTGTATGTGTTGTATGTTGTATGTATTTAATGCCTGCACTAAAAGTGGCTTAAAATCACTACATAGTATAAAACAAAGCTTTCTTTGTACGTATGCTTAAATCTTCAATACCCCGCAACGGATTTTGATAGGGTTTTTTTAATAGATAGTGATTTAAGAGGAAGATATACTTATATAATAACATATATTAAATTACTCCGAATTTAACGCGCGCGCAGCCGTGGACAATAGCTAGTTGTTAATAAGTTCAATGATATTAGTAGTACTCTAGGATCATGTGCATATACAACAGTAGAATATTTTTTGCAACCGGTCCAGAACTTCCTAAGATTAGTGCATTCAAACAAATAAACAAACTCTTCAGCTTTATATTATTAGTATAGACAATCATATTAATTTACTTACCCAACTTCGACTCTAAAATTATATAGAGAAATATCCTTTATAGTCACCGCTACAGTATAATTATTTTTCTACCTCGTGAAGCTACAATGTCAAAGCAAAGAATGATGATAGTATGCGGCACTGGTTCACAAATCAGCAAACCTTTCTCCGCTACAGAGCACATTATTATATTTTACTGGCTGGTGACACAAAGAAGTAAATCTCTTTCAAATAGTAACATAAAACAGTCAACACGTGCTTATGCAAACAATAAAGCGGCGTTGTTCCCACCAACTATAATTTAGTATCCACTCAAGTGAATGAAAAATATAAAAAACTTCCAATGTGAATGTGATAAGAATTATGTTGAGAAGGAGATCCTAAGAGATATAAGTATATAATTCATTAATAATTATATCTCATAAATTTCTCCATTTACGTTATTAACTTACGTTTAAATGTAATGTACGGCTCCTAGCACATGACGTATTTTAAACGAACAATCGACGCGCAGTTAAAGCAATATACGCTCTTCCAACGAGATTCGAACGCAACCTTCTAACCTTAAGCACATGGCGTGATCCTGAAACCTACGTCATCGTCGATACAGCGATACAGACCCGTTGTAATCGCTAGTAGCCTCAACGTAAAATAAAAAACAAACACACAAAATATCATTCAGTAGCGAAATTAAAATGGATCCTTACTTTTTCTTTCGCTCGCTAGAATATATATTAGATGTTTACGAAGTCATACGAAGATATTAGATGTTTACATTAGTACTTATCAATGCTCACATAACATGCGTGTTAAAGTTGTTTCTTTTCTAATTATTGTATCTTGCTTGTGTGTATGACTAGCCTTTAAGTGATACAATAATCAGGTTTCAATAACGTATGAAGTGTATTTCGTTCGATACTCAGAAATTATTGTATATGTCATAAATTTACAAACGTTTCGCTGATGCGTGGGCGTCATAATGGCGATACCGGGGGCTGATATAATTTGCGGATGTCAAAACATCCTGTCAAATTGTCCATCTTTATAAATTTGAAAAAAAGAAGTAAAAAAGGGAAGACATTAATTTGTTATTCACGATTTACTACAAAATGTGTTTTGAAAAAAAAATATTGCCATTGAAGTATTACTGAACTGTCAGAGCATAAAAACAAAAATTGCACTATACCTACTATTACATAATTATTCTTCGCTGCTCTAAGATAAAAAAATATAATATCAGTTGCCTACAAAAACGGTTTACGGGCGATAATTTTGAGTGGTGAAAAATAGTTTTTTTAAGTATTATCTACTTTTATGAATGGTATTGAATTAATCTAAGTTAAGAGACATAATATATGCGTCTCCTGCCTTACTTGCATGCTCCGCTCAGGCGGAATATAACAATAAGTTATGCTTTTTCGTAATTGCAAAAGCGGATATCTATTTAAATAAGACGATATCAGGTAAGGTAAATATTTCACTCAATCTTATTTATTGTATTTACATCTCTATCGACCGAAATGGCAATAAATAAAGCCAAAAGGCATCACATGAACTGTAATATGAAAATAATCACCTATACGAGTATATCATAAATGGCGAGTTTTAAAACGAGTGACAGTCACGCAACGGTTCGCATGATCGCGCTAAATTGCTATTGATTAGAAATAATAATTGCAGGTTAAAACCAGGCGACACTGTAAACAAGGGTGTGTCTTTACAATGAACAGCTGGCAATTAGACGCTTCGTTTAATAATTTTAATTGAGAATGGAACAGTTATGGAATTGAAATGAAGACGCTTACCTACGGAGACTGTGGGCTTGTGGCGCGTTTGTATTATGTTATGTTGTTGTCTGAAATAGCTTGACAAACGAGTTGAACAGGGCTGGATCGAAACACTACCGTGAATTTTTATTGCAAAGCACACGTACGAAAAGTACGTATTAGTGTATGGTTTACCAATCGTGCGCTAAAATCACTTCTAAAACAAAGTCGCTTTCTCTATCCCTATGTCCCTATGTATGCTGATTTTTTTAAAATTATGCAACGGATTTTAGGTTTTTTTTTAAATAAATAGAGTGATTTAAGAGGAATGCAAAATATATATGTATAAAAACATCTATCAACTACTCTGAATTTAACGCGTGCGAAAGCTAGTACTTAATAAATTACATGGAATTCTGGTAAATTTGAAAGAAAGAATTATCCCTCATAGCGCTTAGCAAATCACCATTCATATCTTTACATGTTGCCGCCAAGGTGTCAAGTCAAGTCAGCGTTCTTGTCAAATATATGTTCTAAGACTCTTCAATACTGCTGAATCTGTAGAGCTTTTTCGAAGTCAGCAACTATACAGTGGAGACGAATTTTCAGCTTTTTTTCTTATATTCTTATTTAAAAAAGTATTTATAGTTTTGCATACCTCTCTAGAAGCGAAATGGAAGCGTATGTACATACTGTGTGCGATAGGGGCAGAAGAGTCCCGTCATTTTTCCTTCTAAATATTGTAGTGCACTAAGGCTGTACCCGGACAGGTGTGCTATAAATCCAAGTTACACGGCCAATGTCGGAGAACAAATTGCAGCGTCTGGATTTTTCAGCTCCGAGTTAATCAATGTCGGACATTCTGAAGGTACATTTTTAAATCCGCTCCAATCTTAAGGTATTTGTGACTACGGATATATCGGATGGTCGCATTTTATAAATTATGCAATGCATATATTGAACATTACCTATGATGTATTTACTTTGAGACAATGTTTATTGATGACGAGCTATCGAATTTTAATTATTCGCATTTTAAACTTATTGAATTTAAGATTATTTTCACGTACATGCCAATATGAAAAGTTACGAAAAAGATCCGTATAGTTGATAATTTGATTATCAGTTAATCCTATAGCTAAAATAATATTACAAAACACAATAAATTTGCGTAGATTATTCAGCGATTCCAAATAAAAACGATCACTGCACGCCAAAGCAACGTAGTAGCCATTAAATTGCTGTAATGGATAACTGATAGGCGAAGTGAGGCGGAATAAAAACACAGAGCGGTTAAAGTTCACCAAGAGCAGCCGACATAAAATACCCATTACTGAGCGTCTACTCATCACGATGATCGCGCAAACCGAAAACATTCTTATTTGCATTAAACTCGCAACAATTTCTTTATTATATCATCAAAAGTTCTGGAACTCGTAAACATTTATCGGTGTGTGAAGTTACCGATTTTTGATATAGGAATGGTCGCAGAAATTTTAAAGTAAATATAAGTAATAAAAATAAAGTAAAAAAAATTTGATCACGAGGCGTGGTTTGGATCTGCGTCATTCCCCGAACCGTGGTAAAGCCTCGGTTACCCTTTTTTTCTTCTTCTCTTCTGAATTTATGTGTTAAGGAACAGTAGGCATAGCCTAGTAATTATTTAATGCAAATTTGAGATCTGGGATTGGTAATGATAAGTTATTATCTTTACGTGTAAGTGATTCGCTTTGTATGTTTTGCCTTATTATGTTATTATATAATATGTGTCCTCATTAGCCGAGTCTTTTTATCTATTTATAATTCAATGCTATATATAAAGGGATCTTATAAAGTAATAATTATGTTCAAAAAATCAGTATATTTATTGAAGCGTCGTTATCAAAGTTGTGATCTCTTCTTAGTAATCGGGGAAGGTAACTAAGTTTTTTTTATAGTCCTCGCCCATTGAATTCTCACTTTCTCTCATTCTCTACCAAAAAATTAATTTAGTTAATACAAATAAACTGAAATGATAGATCGTACGTAATCATGAAATAATGAGCTCAATTAATTTAATTTAACGATTAAATACGTTATGAATGCCTTAATAGTAATCTATTTTATTCAGAATTTAATAATGAATAATGTTTTTCAGGACATATTGTATTTAATTAATATACTGTGAAAGGAGCTTCTATACAAGAGAATGCATAATATAATAGTGTCAACGAAGGCACCCTTCCTTAGGCAAGAGAGACAACTTGATGAAAGGGGCATGAAGATGAATTTAGGTCACTGGTCGTTCTGAGCCTATGGAGAAGTCCAGTAAAGAGAGAATGGAAAGGGAAATATTTGAATTTGATTTTGTGACTTCAATTTTAATGCGTTAAAATTGAACATATACATCGTACATATCAATTATTAAGCGCATTTTTAAAAAATCCATGTTGAAAATATTTACCAAGTTTACCAATCATAGGCACATGCTCTGCTTATTGTTTTATACGGAACCCTTAGCGTCGCCAGTCCGAATCGCACTTGATCGGCTTTAATATCTTTAATATAAGT
>NC_052107.1:5037620-5044133 GCF_012273895.1 Zerene cesonia
CAGCACGGGGATTTAATTGACAATAATCCTTTGAACGATGTTCATTACGGCTTGGCTTAAATCTGGTCATAAAAGACATCTTTTGTTACCCGTCAAAATAAATTGCCTTACAGATTAATGTGCAGTACAATGAATTTTGCTCTTATGTATTATATTTTGAACTAAAAATTCGTAATGATCATGAATTAGACTCAGTTCAGTATCAATTTAGATATAAGTATATGCTTTGACTTGTAATTCATTATAACTCATACTTAGATATATATGTAGTATAGTTAAGTTCTACCTTCCACGAATCGTAACCATACACTTTCGTATTACAATATAAAATTGCCATGCCGTCTCCTAGCACAATTATGTTCCATTTATATTCATATCCACAATATCAAATGTCGATATGCTTTGTTGTCATATCAATTATCATTATTTGCGATAAAATATATAGCACTACAAAGCGAATTTATTACGAATTGCAAAGGTTAATAAGGAAAATAATGATATAAATTTCGGTAATTACTAACAAAAATAGCATTACATAGTTCTAGATATCATAACTGCAGCAAAAATATACCGTGGATTCACTTTAGTATTTCATTAAACATAAATTTCAGGTTTAAGCTAGATAAACGATGCTGAGCGCTCTCGAGATCTTGTCGAGTTGTCGTTAGGCATTCGTTAGGATTCAAGTGGTCTTTAGCTAGGAATTTGCAGAACTTTACCAAATCTAATTCCTTGCTGTATTGTTTCTGGTAATGTCAATTAATGTACTGCGAATCGTCGATTCGTTTTTGAGGATAATGGAACTTTGACTGAGGTAATGTTATGGAATGTTCCTTTATTTACTCATTAACTGCGATTTTTTTGTGGATGTGTAATATTTATTCTTTGATTTGTTAAACGGTTGTAGTTTTTCTTGTAACCATCAGTTCATCTGTCTTAACCTCTATGGGTTTCAAACCAATGTACTGTTCTTTTACTAATTTTTATTAATATTATTTAAATTTATATTGATGTTTAGCCCTGACTTTCGCACTTATATAATGTTTCAAATTCTTATGAATACTTGACCATTAAAGCGAAAAAAAATGAATGTTCAGTTTTTATATTCATCTCTGTTCATAATATAATATAATATAAATAGTGAAGTCCCGTGTCCCCTACTGGGGTATGGGGCAGTTGATATACATCTGTTTCACTGATCGATTTTCTTAATGGACAAGTAGGTGATCAGCCTTCTGTGTGCCAGACCGAGACATTTTTTTTTATTGTCCCACCGGGAATCGAACCCAGGACCCCGCGGTTCTACGCTCACGCGTTTACCACTGTACCAAGGAGGCGTCTATAATATAATATAATGTTATGTTAATATTTTTAATTCTTTCATGTTCTCACATTCTACTCAGATATATCAATATAACAAACTGCGGCGAACAGCTAGTATAATATAAAATTATACTAGCTGTTCGCCCCGGTTTAACCCGTGTTATATATTATGTAGCCTATATCACTCAGTGTAATGGCAGCTTTCTGATGGTGAAAGAATTTTTGAAATCGGTCCAGCCGTTCACACGTGATGGTGTGACCAAGGAAAATAGGGATCCATTTTTATTGATATGTATCTACATAGTAGTAATCTTACTAGCTGCGCCCCGCGGTTTCACCTGTGTAAGTCCGTATCCCGTAAGAATATCGGGATATAAAGTTGCCTATATGTTATTCCAGTTATCCAGCTGTCTTCGTACCAAATTTAATTGCAATCGGTTTAGTAGTTTTTGCGTGAAAGAGCAACAAACACACACACATCCTTACAGACTTTCGCATTTATAATATTAGTAGGATACTCGCCTGTTTGATCCGCGGTGGAACCGCGGCTATAATTATGTTACGTAGCATAAAGCTTCCCTATAATTGTTCAGATCGAACTAATAGTTCCGAAATTAGAGAGTTCAAAAAAGCAAAAATAATGCAAATATATCAGTAGTACGTACGTACGTATAAGTGTACTTCCATCTTAGGTTATATATTCGCTTACCAATAGGCGAGATCCTCATATTGCGCTTTCCTACTATTCATAAAATAATAATATTCTTTCGCGAATAGAGTAGAGTAGAAAAGAGAAGAGTTGAGTCGAGGATAAAAGTATAAACACATTGATTGAGCCAGTTGTAAATGCTTAAAAAATACAAATTAAAGTTATACTGTATGGACAAATGTTATATAAGGATAAAAATACAAGTTATATGTTTCGTTTCTCAAGGATCATCCATTTACCAAATGCTATATATCGTATATTTCGAATATTGACAGAGATATATTACAGTCTTAGTTGAAGAAGTTACAAATGGTTCGGTCGACTTGCGTAGAAGTGACTACAGTTTTATCAAATTTTCTCGCTACATTTATTTGTTGGGTGAATGTGTATGAGAAACCGATTCGCGTTCGGAGTACTAAATTTTGTTATCAAGCTGTAGTATGGTCCGATTTTTTAATTTCTTCTATATATATAAAATTCTCGTGTCACAGTTTTCGTTGCCATACTCCTCCGAAACGGCTTGACCGATTCCTCTGAAATTTGGTAAGCATATTGGGTAGGTCTGAGAATCGGCCAACATCTATTTTTTATCCAGATATTCCTACGGGATACGGACTTACGCGGGTGAAACCGCGGGGCGCAGCTAGTACTATTGTATAACTGAATGTTTTTTTTATATCTAGATGTAATTAATATTGTAAAACATGTCTTTCTATTACTCTTTTTATTGAATTATGTTTCACTGTAAACCATTGTACATCCTGGGGCGAGATATCGATTTGAATATTGATTTTATATGATGCAAACTATTAAACTTAGAAAGCTTTATAATGTTGAAAAGAAAATGTGTCAATAATCAAAGCATTGCTTTAATTCTACCTTAAATATATTTAAATAGATTACCAGATAATGAAACATAATCTGGCGAAGGTATAGGTAATATTTATATATAATTGTTCAAACGAAAATTACGTTTCTATTTCACTTCATTCAAAAAGCATCTTTTTCTTAATTATATTAAGGCACAAAGTACATCGTGTATCTAAAGTGTTTGATTTCATTTATAAGAAAATGCTTATAAGAAACCACTTTTCATTTGACTTATGAAGGATTAAAAGTATTTTACGTATGTTTAATTCTTTAGCAATAAATAACGAATTAATGTATCTTAATTATATCGAAATTATACGTATCCTACATGGGATACGTTTCCTTGACCTCTGATTGATTGAGGTGACTCTGCGGAAAATACTAAACTCCTGCTATACCCAAATTATAACTATTAACCAATGTTTCGAAACGATCAATATATAATAATATAATATCAATATAAATCGAAAGAATTCGCGATTATTCATCGTACTACGCACCTTTTTTATGCCACTAAATAATAAAAATAAAAATAAAATAATTAAAATAAAGCTTTTTCAAACCTAATTTTCTATAGTTAAAAGGTCCTACTAAAGTCCCACTAACAATATCTTTGTATGCTATTTTTATAACAGAGTGGCTGGGTGCAACGTGAAAATAATATAATAGGTATTATTGAAATAATATAAAATAAATCCATTTTAAATGTCTTTTTATCATAATAAATCATTTGTGAAATAAGAGATTTTCGCTTGGGTCAAAAAAATCGAGATTACATGCAACAACCACATACTTATTATATAAATATAAATAATTTATTAAAAAATAAAAATATTTTAAAAACTGGAATACTCATAGTTTTACATACCGACGTCCAAAAATCATAGCAAAAGTATTTTCTTTGAGATAAATTGAATGTAACGATGTCTCATAATGCTATCTATGGATTCGCGGAACCTCTCTAAAGCACTCTCGTGTTCAAACGTGATATTGTGGAATGTTTCACATCTTGCATGCAGGTAATAGAATAAGTTTCGATTTATTTAAAAATAATGTTGAGAAATTTGATCACAAGGTGGGATTCGCACTTGCGTCTTTTTGTTAAACCGTAGCAACCGCCTTAGCTTCACACTAACCGTATCAACCGTGATCCCACCTCAGCAATCGAATTTCTTCTACTCTTTCGGTTTCATGTGCCTAAGGGACACCCGTCGCCACATATCGAGATGATTTAGAACCACCCCAACAAATATGAAACATTATTTCAATGATTACAATATTGTATCAATGTAAAACGTAAATTTTATAGCATTTCAATGCTATGAATAATACGAGATAGGAGATAAAGTAGATAATGCGACGGGGAGATTTTTATATTTAAAAATTGTCATTTATAAAGCACTTCAATGCTATAAAACTAAAAATTCAATTAGTGCCCATTTTTGTTTAACCTCCTCAATACGTTTTGATATTATTGTTGTTATATATAGCAGCAACAGAAACACAATCGCATCAGCATTCTCAACATCTTTGAAAATTTCAACTGACAAACTACACTGATATCCAAACGCTATGGGTTTTCATGCTACATAATATAACAGTCAGAAAAGTTTTTGTCTTATTCCTATCCAATTTAACTCAGTTAACACCTTCTTACGTCATATTAAAACCAACTTTGTTAAAGTATTATTACCTAATCATAAAATGGCTCAACAATAATCATTTTAGGGCACGCGATATGATTTTCGATAAGGGTTATTTTCTTGCTATATCATTGTTAACGGAAAACAGCTTTATGGCTATCGCAATAGGGTTATTTTTTCCTTAAATTTTACACACCTAAATCGCTAACTTAACACGTCTTTCTTATAGCCTCACGCATGGTTTTTATAAAGGTGACTAGTTATTACATAAATCACGCTAAGTTTATTTAATCAATGTACTTAGAGTACTTTTTCGGTCATTAATTCTGCCAACTTAAAAACAAATTATATGACTTTAGCCGTGGATTATTTTAATATTTTTATTTCATAGCTTCACACATTTAATACATGTATTATAAAGTTATTACCTTTTCTCTTTACTTTTCCCATAGAACGAAATTTTCTTTGATACAATTTTTTTATCTTATTTTAATAGTACTACCGACTGGCGCAGGAGTTCTTAAAATAGCAGTTTAATGAAATTAAATTATAGAGTCATATGGATAAAGTGTTAAGTCATGTAATTTCTCAATTTTTTACTTCTTTTAAATAATAGGGATTGGTCGTTCATGGTCGTTCAAGACAGATCGAAAGTCGATTTGAAAGTTTATCTGAAAGAACTTTTGATTGAAGTTAGGATTAGTTTGATTATGCAGTCCCATAACTTTGCAATGTTGACATATCATTTATATTGATCTATTAACATAGTTTAAAAGTAGTAGAGACCTGTATATCTTCCAATTATAGGATAAATAAATTTCACAAATAATTTTTCTTGTTCTCCGCGCTGATGGGATGGCATGGCTTCTAAACATGACTTTTCCGTTCTAAATTCCAACCACCACTGCTATAATATCAGGACTTACTCTACAGTATTACATTTACTTTTAATATACACAATTTAATAAAATCTAATAATGTATCGCGTGTTAGTTTATCACGTAATAATAAACTCGCTTTATAAGCGGGATGTTTTAACGATCTTCACAGACGATGTTCGTTTTGATTAACTTCTTCATTACGAGCCATAAACTTAATGCGTTCCAATGTCGGCTTTCAGTTTTTAATCGCGTTACAACACGATATTACACATTTTTATTGCTCGGATGAGTTTATTTTATACACGATACGATAAAGAAGCTATTAAATTTCCTTGAAATGTTACTTTGCCAGTATCGGGAACGCGCTTAGATATAGACTTGGAATACGCGCTTAGAATAGTATTACGGGGAAGCATTTTTTTGATAAGATCGATTGCGTATTATTAAGTGTAGGGTGATAATTAAATAGAAGCGCGTGTCTATCTGGTGTAATCGTGAGCCATTGAACATTTTCACAGATAATGTATCTGCAAATGTGCTGCAGAGTTATTAGAATTAAGGGTATAAAGAATTGGACTAGAAAGGATGAGGAAAAGAATACAGGCTTTGAGCTCCTCAACTTACCGTACGATAAATAGTAGCATTCAATGTCCCAATTCATAACGAAGTATATTTGAGTGTGTCACTACAATTTACAGGATGATTTCGTAATTTATACAGAATATGTAAAATAGCTTTATACACTATTATTAAGAAAATTACGTACACCGTATATTTTTAAAAAAAGAAGAGAAAATAAAACATTCAAAGGGGACTTCTCTTTGAACGATGCCTTTTTCACAATCGAAGAAAGTTAGCTTACTAAATAATAGGTTCTACGCAAGGCTAAACAAGTCTTTGAACACGAATATTACAGAACATGTACCATTATATTTAATGTACCAATATATTTTATATAAAAAGGGAAGCTGCAAAATTATTAAATGGCAGTAAATGGCAGTCCATTATAACGCAATATACCTAGTCTTGCCATAAATATTGTAATAAAGAAAAAAGAAAATTGTTAACTGCAAATAACATTTATTAC
>NC_052107.1:5045133-5084675 GCF_012273895.1 Zerene cesonia
GACAGATTCGAAATTCAAATGTAATATTTTTTTATAATTAAGTGTAACAGTATTTATGGCCAGACTAAGTATAGCATAATAAGTGGTATCGGAAGTAAATAAACATTTTTTTACAAAACTAATTACTGGTATCCTAGCTGATATTTAGTGTAAAAAGAGTCACTGTGAAGGAATCAAAGTTTATTCTATGAAACACACAACAACAATATTTTCAAAATTTCTCAACAATATTTTACTTAACGTTCAACACTAAAAAATATAATGTGAATTCGAATTTATTGTTTATTAGGTATATCCTTATTGAATTTCAAATTTGTAACTATAATTTTAGTGTATTGGTACTATTGTTTATCACTTATTTTATTCTTTTGAAATTCTATTATAAAGACACATAACACATTCTAATATTATAAAAAGAATGATTGGATTATTTTATATTTATCAGGTTGGTTGTCACTAGAAAACTACATAATGCAAATAATTTGATAACCTTTGCTTCCTTTACTCTTCAAACTGTTATTTCGAAATGATATAGCTTTGAAATTATTCGTCCGTTATTTTGAGTTAATTTACAGTTCATAGTAAATTCTTATTTGAAATTTCCTGACTAGTCCATTCTATCCTGCTTATTCGCATCTGTACATACAATAATCACAATAAGTTACGAACACCCATTTGTGTCATGTCCAATTCAGTTGACAGGTCGCCTGTCTGTCAGAATTAACCCCCTAGTTCCTAATGAATGGCTGTAGGACCTCCGGGTCGTTGACTTATGATTGCATACTATTCGTATATCTTGCTAATAACAGATAAACTTCAGTATACAACTGACAGGTTCGGTATTGTAAGAGGGAATTCTATACGATTTGATATTATGATTTACGTGTATAATAAACAAGCATATATTAAAGTATCACATTCACTAATTGAGTGATTTCAGAAAGTCAATTTCGGCGCCAAAATAAGGAGAAAATTAGATTAATTTTGAACGAATGTCTTGCAATTTAATACGCGATGATCATACAGGTTTACGTATGAAAAATCAACCCTTAGCCTATTATTACAGTTTAGAAAGGATGTATTATTAATAAAAAATTAAACAATAAAAAAGATAACGCTGCAAACTAAGTCACAGGGCCTCTTGCCCGCTCTAAAGATTCTATAAACTTTCATCATCGGATCTAAAATCAAAGAGTATACATTTTGTACACTTTTATTCAAAATTAAATACCTTTCGTTAGTCTAGCTAAATCTCAAGAATGGTTGGTGTGATAATTATAATCATGGTATTGGTGCACACTGAATAGTTCAGGGAAGGTTTAAAAGGTAAGAATACGGCGGACGAAGCCGAGGGCGGGAAGCTTATTATTTATAAATATAAGATCAATCCCACACAACACACATTCATAATAAATGAACGTCGTAAGTCCTATCTCAGATCGTTATAATATATGAAGTCACTACTCGCGTGGAGTTTGTAACTACATTAACAACCGTTGTAAGGAAGGGACTATACTGTCTTGTTTTATGGATGGTAAGCGTGTTTAATAGTTGGGGTATAATGTAATAAAGGGATTCCCTCCAGTTTGCAGTGTATGATGGATATTTATTGTGAGAATACATTTAATACATAAGCTATTTAAATTCGAGCACAACGCTTGAAATCTTTTGGATAACAGTGCAGCATTTATACGAATAAGTTTGCACAACGAAAAGCGTTGAGCCTAAATGCCTACTGTTGTTGCCACATTGTGAAAATGTTATTAAAATTTATATTCTTTAAAATTATCAAAAATATGTTACTGTTCGTAGTAGTTTGTAAGCTCAAACATTTTTAAAGCTAAGACATGTAGCCGTTAAATGTTTATAAAATAATGTACTATTAAGAATACTTTTAATAATATTTTTTACATTATTATTATGATCACATTATTGATATCGCAAATGATATTGTTTGTTGTATCAAAAATGTATTACAACCCTTATTAAATTACGAACCTATAACAATACAAAAAAAGCTAAAATACTAGGGTTTGATTGCTTCAGTATCTAATTTTGTTAACAATACTACATCCTCTTAAATCATTAGTCCTTAAATATAAATGTGAAAGTGTGTTTAAGTCTATCTTTCACGTCGCTACAAAGCGACTATAGGATATAATTTTTATGATCAAAGATAGTTGAAATTAGGAGTTGAGGTCGCGGACGAATTATAACCAGCTCCAGTGGCCCCTTCACTTAAACGGTTCGACAGAACACATTGGGGTTATGGTCAGTAAGATTCCGACATAACCCACGGCTCCTTCCCCGGGGTCCGTGGGTATCATTTCCCCACTATAAACAAGGTAATGTAGGTTATTTCTTACGACCACGGCTAACTATCTAATTTCCGTGGGTATTTGACAACACATACGAAGCCGCGGGCAAAGAATTAGCATAATGTTCAGAATAAAGCATTAGTTTTAAAAGACAAATTGTACCAAAATATACAATAAATCAAATTTGATATATTCGCCATAAATAACAATTTTTGTAATAAACATAACAATTGCTAAAATTTTAATCTGTAAACGTATACTCGAAATTTATTTGTCATCAATTGTGAGGATTAGTGGATTCACACTTTAATTACAAATGCAACAAAACGTAGTTTTGGTTTAAATCCAATCATTCCAATGCACTAGCGCTCCCTCCATCTATAGAGCCTTTTAATTACCGTACTTTAATTGAGTTTTCGAAATAGATTTTATAAATTCCTGTTTCGTGATCTTATTTCATGAGCTCATTGATATGACTCTTTATTAATCTTCTTTATTAATTTGAATGCATATACTTAATTAACTCTAGATATTGTCTTTAATAGGTTTTCTGCGTGGTGTATTCAATGGTTATCGACTATAATATGGAGTTTTATGAAAAAACACCATCTGGCATTTACTTTATTTCATTTGTTTATTTAAATTGTAAGATAGCGGTTGCCATTATAAACAGTAAGTGTTTTTGCGCGTTCCTTTCAGATTCAGAGAACAATAAGTGTCGTACCCACAAATTCGAACTTTTCGCGTAAACATCGGTAGCGGGAAGAATAGCCTTCCCTAACTTTCTTCTCTGTGTTATTCTAAGCTCTCAATTGTCTCAATATTATTTAGGCAATTTATGTGACACTTAAAAGTTAAATACTTCATTATACTACGTAATGCAACGTGAACTGTAGGAAAAATTGAGTTACGATTGTTGGTTTTAAATAATTATAATTTTTGCTAGAAAAATACGTATTAGATACCTATCGCTATGTAAGTAAAAAGTAACTTAAATATAATGTAGTAAAATTGGCCTTCTATTCAGTGAAAGTCTACATCCGCTTTTTCCTAAAAAAGGATAAAATCAATCGTTTTGATTTACCGCGAATGTTATATTAAATTATATTTAAAGACTTTTCACGTCGTGGGACTGACTTACAGTTTCATTTAATCATCGAATTGTACTGAAATATAGGTAACTAAATTTATAATCACCACAAAACTAGACAGAGAGGTTTTTCCTCATTCCAACTATGAGAAATGGCATGTAACTCAGCATTAAGCCCACAGCGAACCACAATGCTGGTATCCTGCCAAAGTCTGGCGATAAGATAATTTTATCTTAATCGCATGAATAGTAATTTTCCATGTTCCTTGTGTTAAAGACATTAGGAACATATAAAATTCTAGCTAGATTTCATACCAGCGAATATTTTTTGTTAATATTATTAGAGAACGCCTATTTACGAGTATTAAATTGAATAACACAGCTACTTTAGCGCCAACTTTCGCTAACACACGGTTCTAACTCTAAATTATAATAGCACTTTCTTGTGCCACTCATTTAGCTGAAAATAGTTTCTGCCAAGCTTTCATGCAAAGAAAATTTAAATTGTTTAATAAAAGCGTCGTGACATGTTAAAGAAGAGGGCATTCACACAGATATGCGCTCAAGCATTTTACTCTCTGTATGATGCTGGGAAATTCAGAAAGCGTATATACAAAGACACACGAAGACGATTCAGTATGGTACACTCTATAGCAGTCAGTTATAATTGTCGCATGCTCGCTCTGGTTAACGCTTACTCACATGACGTAAGTAGTACGAAGTATATCACTTCAGATCAGCAGCATTAAAAAACTTAATAGAAAAATGAATAATAAATAAAATTAAAATTAACAAGTCGTATTTACAAAAAAGTTCATCCCCAAGGTTGATCTCCAGGAACCCATATTATTATTGCACTCCAGATTATTATGGGACAAATTTCTAATATGAAACAAAAAGAATCAAGTCAGTCCGTTGTAACCCACAGAGTTATCCAATAAAAAAGCAAAAAGATAATAGAGGACCTTTGTGTTAGGAAACGTGAATGGAAAAATCTTTAATATATATTGATCAGAAAGTTTCAACAAATAATAAAAAGCAATATACCGTGAGAATCGCGTCTTTTGCCCCACACACGCTATAGGTATCTTAAACTTTTTTTTTCAATTCCATAACATTTTTGAACACAAATATATACACTTGATTCTAATTAGTTGAGTTACCAACTCATAGAATATGTTTTATATCGTAGTTGTATTATCGAATGAAACCTTTTAAATGAACAATTATAATTTAGTTTATTTTTACCATCTTCGAGCATTATCAGCTTTTGCTACATTAACGTTTTCTTTTCATCCGTCTTTTGAACATCTTTGATTATATTTGCAAAACTACGCGCCAAATAAAAAGATTCCGCTCTCCTGAGGGAGCCGTAAGTCGGTCGAGAGCTTGTTTTATTTAATTAGTGCTGCCGCAGATAAGCGAGCTGCAATTTATTTAAGTGTTCCTGTATTAACGAAGAACGTTGAGAGACTATTTCTAAGCTTATCACGTAATTATGTTAGTTTAAACTTACTGCGGATTAGAAAAAGAAATTGTTCAGAGGTAAGGCGAATAAAGATTACGTTCGAATAAAATTAAAATATACATTTTTCTAACTTCATCTTCTTCTCAGTGTGGTGTCAACGAAATATTTTTAAACCTATTTATAATACAAAAACTCGTGTAGTTTGAAATTATGCTAGAATTTTACTAAAAGCTTATATCATTACATTTGTATACCCCTCGTATCAGCGTGATATTTCGTAACATATCAAAATTTTAAAAGCCAAAAGGTTCACTGTATGCCCCCAACAACTCAATGCAAATAATGAAACAGAAGTGTAAAAAAATAAAAACGACCATGACTCAAGTTTAAACGCCACTTCGAGTCAAAAGGAAAGCTTTATGATTTCGTGACAATACCATATCGAGATCACTTTTTACACCGGAATCGTTTTATGGAAATGATTACGGAAACCCTGAGTATTATGCATGTTCATTTTGCTACCGTACCAAACGGATGGCTGGATAATTTATTGCTTTAAATGTAGGCCTTAATTCTAAGTTATTAATGTGTTTACGTTTAAATTGTTGCGATGTTTTATTTTATGATTTAATTTTTTTTTTGTTGAGTGATTAGTTCAGTGTTCTATTGGTAGTTTGTTTTGTTAATTACTTCATATATTGGTATATAAACCAATCAAAAAGCGGAATTTGAACCCGAATTTACGATTTTATCTTTGTTGGATATTAATCCAGCGATTATGCTATCTGAAATTTTTTTACAAAAAGGTCTACTGGGGCAGCGCGCAGTGCCGGGGCGAGTAGGTAGTATAAATATATAATAATAAATAATAATAAAATCTTTATTTTGCCAAAACATACCTTACATATCTACGTACATTGCCTCATAAACTAGAAAAAAAAATCTGTATCTTAAGAGCCAACGTTCCTCCTTATAAAAGTAAATCTATATTTAAATGTGCAAGCAAAACAAAAATTTAATTAGGTACAAAAACAAAAATAAATTAATTTCTACAGTTGCTTAACACGTAAAAATAAAAAATGTGTGTGTGTGTGTGTGTGTGTGTGTGTGTGGGTTTGTGAGTGAGTGTGTATGTGTGCGTGTGTGTTTTAGCTTGTACATGCTTATTTGCGTCTGTAAATACTTTAGCATGTTTTAAAACTAGTTATATTCTCTGTCTCTACGTAATCCAATGTTTGCAGCATTTCGGATAACTTTAAATTGTATGTGTTAAGGTTAAATATTAATAAGCGACGATTTATATTATTGCAAATCAATGAACTCAAGACACAGTACTGGTGTTTGGCAAAGCTTGTTATTAATTTAGTATTTAAGTAATATTTCAATTGTGTAAGTAGTCTCTTAATATTTAAACGGCGTTCGAGTATTCCGCCGTTTATTACACCACTTTATAACTCAGGAACAGCTGAACGGATTTTAATGATTCTTGGTTATACGGATTTGTCTCACATTGATTAAGATAATAATAAACTTACACATTTGAAAATGTTATTTAAAAATGTCTACCCAGTTGAGGAGTTGGGGCAGGCAGCCAGTTGTATGCAATTGTAATTTATGTTGAGATATTATAATTCCAATGTGAAATAAGGTTCATCGTATTCCTGATGATTTTATTACGTATTATAGATTGAAACTATATAATATAGTGATACTAATACAATCGCAACGCATTGAATATAATATAATATAATAAAATAACACTGTTGATATTCAAACCCGCATCTTAATTGACTTGCAGCGGTAGCGTTATAACGTCTTATAAAGTACTGGATGTTTTATACATTGAGTCCATTATTCACAATTAAAGTGAACAAGAAAAATTCCCACAAACAATTTATCATGAATAACATCACATTAAAAACATTGTGTACACCGTGACTTCCACGTGTTTGTTTTAATATTAACATCGGGAAAGTTACGCGTTATAAATTCCAACACGGAATTAATATTTCTCTGTACTTTCAAGCATGTGAAAAAGTTTGACAATGAAACGTATAGCCTCGAATTTTCCAAACAGGTGCGGTCTTACAACCGTTAACTTGCTAACAAACTTTTACCGATTGTTTATTTTTAATGTTACCCAAAAATGTTTTCGAGTTCGGCTTTGGGAGTTTGTATTCACATTCCGTTTTAGCTGCAGCGGCGAGTGATGATTTACGTTAGCTCTTTGAAAAATGAACGTGCGATATTACTGAAGGTTTTGGCAATCTGATTTAAGTGAGAAATTGTGATTTGTTTACCTATAGACAAAATTTATATTGTAAAATAATACTGTATTAGACGCTTACGATTACGGTTAGAACAATGTGGTTGCCTGGCAGAGATTGCTGTCTAGTAATAAGGCCGTCTTTTGTACAAAATATCATTGTGCCATATTATATTTTGTATAAACTTTTCTTTCTCTTTTGTACAATTAAGTATTATAAATAAATAAATAAATGTGCAAATCTTATGTACAAACACTTTAAAAAGGAATCATTCGTCTTTATATTAAAAGAATAAACTCGTAAGAAAGGGAGAAATTTAAACAAGTATTTTATTTTTAGAAAGCATCATTATTTCTGCTTAATACAGGCTCGATTAATCATTAGCAAGAAATAGGGATAGAAGGAAAGAATAAACAAACGTAAATTTGTTTTATCATCAATTCGGAAAGTATTAATATAACAAAATTATATGCTACTCTATTGTAGAACATACTCTATTGTATTACATTGGACATGTATTAAATACGAAATAAAAAATGTTAATATAAACAAATAAATCATTTAAAAACATACAATTTAACCGATTAAAAATATGCACTCAGAGAGATAATATATTCATTAAGATCTCACACTATCACACAAATATTATAAATGTGAAAGTGTGTTTGTTTGTATGTTTGTTCGTCAATCACATTGAAACAACTTCGCTTTTGATGACATTTGGTATACAGACAGGGTATGAGCTATGTTAGGTAGTAGTTAGATACTACTCACAAAATACTGATGAAATAAATTTAACATAGTATCACAAACAGTAGTACTTTCTACATATCACAAATAACTAAACTAACAAATACTACCCTATCTTTTAACTAGCTATAATATGTATATTAATTTAATTTTCACTGTTGAGTATATATTTTAACCTTCAGACTCCACGATATCACCCAGCTGGAAAGTACCAGTATCTGAGTCCTGACTTGATGACAATTTGACTTTCGGAGTGTAAAAAGTACCTTTTCAAAAATAGACCCTTCCTCAATCCCCTATTTTTCGCATTTGAATTTTTCATTATTTTCTCACGTCTTCACAATGAATAACGAAAGCTAAAAGTTTATTTATTAAATGGATATTTCTCCTGAAGCAAATAATAAATAGAAGCAGATGATAACTGCGTATAAAAGATAATTAACTTGTTGGTCGTCAAAGATTTTCGTCTGAAGAGTTAGAGAATTTAAGTCTAACAAAACGAGATTGTAATTTAAATTGTTTTATCTTCATACTAAAATCTAAAGACGCCCAAGATGGCACATTGCGATAGCGTCGACAATTATCGCCGACCACTGTTAAAATCCACAATAATTTAGTTCAATTTAAGAGGGATTATGTTGGTATCTCAAAGAAACTTCCAGATTGGAAACCCAATGGAATCGAGTTTTGTTGAAACAAAGTTAATGTTTTTGTAGCGGTCGGATTCTGCTGACTTTTTGTTACTCGTATTTTGCTTTTATTTATACGAGTGGTATAAGGATTTGTTTGAAAATTGTTTGCTAATTAGCAATGTGTGGGTGTTTTCTGTTTGAAAAATTTAGGGTTTTTAATTTATTATAAGTACAATATTTGTTTGCCCTGTAGAGATATAGGTCTCTTATACGTCACGTGTGGTCACACTTTAGATTCTTAGATGTGCTGGTTTCTTTGCTTTGTCATACAGCATTGACGTTTCGGGCATCAATGATGTGGAACATGTACAGATAATTTGAAAAATATATTTTTCTTACGCGCTCTATTCTCTTAACACCATTTTTTCGATTGAAATCTGAGCCGCCATTACTCGAGTATACAATTACTTGAAATATAATATTTTTTTCCTTTACTTTGACACACATGTAAGCTTCAAATCGTAACGAGCTATATTTAATTTTTCCTTTAATTTGCACTAATTTATTATATTTTCAAACAATTTAACAAACTTCACGTTTTGTTTTCTATTTTGTGAGTAATAAATACTTGTGAAATGGATATAAGTTTTACATATGTGGATAAAATATCTCAATACGTGCTCATCTCAAGGACGCACAACGCACAGGAACCGCCGACATATTCCAGAAAACTATCCTTTATTTCAATTTAATTATGTAGCAAAACTTGCTTCATATGACAGGAATAGAACCATATTATCGGAGAACGTTTGCATCTCTCTTGCCATGCGAACCTACGTTTAAACCTCAGTACACATTTACACTACTGCCTTCACACATCACAGGCCACAGGTACAACGTTGATCAGTGTGTTCTGCACCTAAATCAACACAACTACCCACTTTCGATTGCATCCAAGACCTGAGTTTCGAGTTCCAGACAAGCAGAGCATATAGTATTACGAGAATATAGTACTGTGTTTAGATACTTGACTCCAATACGTTGTGCTGTTAGACATGGGAATACAAAATTAGCAAATCAATGTTATTTTTAAAAGTAAATTAAGCAGATATACCAAAAAAAAAAAAAAGTTCGACGACATGCGACATCTGCCAACCCGCATTTGGCCAGCGTGGTGGATTATGGCCTAAACCCTGATAGGAGGCCTGTGTCCCAGCAGTGGGAACATATATGGGCTGATGATGATGATGATGATGATGAGATATACCAAAGCAAAAACAGGAATCCCGCATCGTAATTAAACTTTATCTATCGTTTAAAAAATTCTCATTACAAGTGTCGTATGAGTAATGCTTAAGAGTTGCAAGAACTTTGATTATAATCATTGATTGGGTATTCCATCCCAAACATCGATCAATCACCGCGATCAAATTATATGACTTCGAAACAATGGCTGTTATAAACCTATTATTATAGAGTAGTTAACAATAAGTAGTACAATAATAATGTACAATTTAACTCTGAGATTTTATCTATCTCTGACAGTTTGGAAAATGATACCCAATACTGTTAACATCCTAACCTTTAAAGTGGTCTTATTTATAATAACAACTAGCTGCACCCGGCAAACGCTGTTCTGCCTTACTCTTATCATTTAGGGGTATGAAAAATAGATGTTGGCCGATTCTCATAGATACCGGATATGCACAAATAATTTCATCAAAATCGGTCAAGCCGTTTCGGAGGAGTATGGCAACGAAAATTGTGACACGAGAATTTTATATATTAGATAATGATTGAAGAGCTCTTTAAAAAGGGTACCTATATAAGGTTTACTTTAGGAGTACTTCTATTAATATAGTTTCTAAATAAATATTCTAATATTGAATTACTTGTATTGCATGAATTGCAATATGTCCTTTTCCCGCTTTCTTCATTTATATTTATATTAAATACCAAATAATTATTCACTTATATGTGGCAGAATCTAATAAAATAATCACATTCTAATAAAATAGCTACATTCCATTATGCATATAATTAATTTGAAACAATTTGAGCTCGATTCTCCCTCTATTTTAATCACTATATTATTCATTCGCCTAGATTTGTTTGCAGCTCAGAGTCAATCCATATAAACGAGAGCATTAGATAGGTCTTATGAACTTAATCTGTTAGAACAACAGAATAATTATTTCCATTTAGATGCTAATTTGTCTTCAATCGGGAATAGGAATCCAAGGCTTCGTTCAATTTGACTTCTTGCTATTCAATTAATATTATTTGTAAGTCGACGAATTGCTAGAACCTGAAAACTTATTCAATTCTTGTTCCATTAGCATTTTAGTTCCTGGCGAGATGATGTATGTAAAGTTTGGGATTTTCTACATTTGCAAGTTTTTAGCATTTCTTATGAATTGGTAACGCCTCGCATTCTATTATTTAATTATTATCCTTGTGAATAAACCAAATACCAATATTCACACAAATTGTTTTAATATGGTAAAAAAAACTTAATTGAAGTTGCTTTTCTTGTCTCCTATAATCTACATGTATATAAAAACAAAAAAGCTAATCTCTGGTCTGATGAAACTATAGATAAATCCTTCCTACAACATTAGGAAACTTTATATTTGTACTTTGACTCCATATCACAAGGTGAAAGTTTCTTAAGTAATGTTTGAAGAGTTAAATAAAACTTTACTGCGATTTATATGAACATACGCGAGCAATGCACCTGTGGCCAAGTTTGAAGTCGGCTCCTTGAAGTTCAGAATTGGCTGGAATACAATAAATGATACTTTGGAACATAGTGGTGTCGGTTTCACGACGGTATTTCTGAATATATTTGCTACATATGAATCCCTATTAATGTTATAAACTATGCCTGTCTATCTGTTGATTATTTACAAAAGCACTGCACTAATTTGGGTTGAATTTGGTACCATGATAGCGTAATCTGAGAAAAAACATAAGATTTTGTGTTGTTGGTTTTGTCTGGGGGATCTTATTAGCTGTTTTCCTTTTAGCGGCTACTTTAAGTTTAAATATAAAACTCTCGGTCAGACAGAAATCACTGCTATTCGGATGTCAAAGTCCGACAGCATAGCTGAGTCTGTTTCGATTCTCATGGTGTGTTTTTTTGGAAGTTTACGTTACCTAGGTATGTGGCAAGAAAGTTTGTTTAATTTCTTTCAGCCATTCTTAATTTTTATTCAGTTCAAAATTTAATTTTGTACTTTAAATTTTATATGAGAAATGTTTTCCCGCAAATTGAAACTTAAACTGAATCAATATACTATAACAACATAACGCTGAAGGGTTTTGTTTGTTTAGTGAACGTTCTGATCTCAGGAACTACTTACTGATGGTAAGCGATCACCACCGCCCATGAACATTCACAAAGGTAGTGCCTCTACGAATGTGCTGCCCGCTTTTGTGGGGTAAGGGAAAAGGAAAGGATTAATGACTGGATAGAAGGAATGAACTGGGCGGATGAGGAAAAGGAAACGGGTCTCCGGCTCCCCCACTCACCGTACGAAACACAGTGGCATGCCACTATTTCACGCCGGTTTTCTGTGGCGGTGTGGTACTTCCCCGGTGCGAGCTGGCCCAATTCGTGCCGAAGCGTGCTCGACTACCACAATAAAAACTTTTTATATTATTTAATTATATCCCTTACACTTTTAAATAGTTATCCTCGGACGGACACACCATATACAGGTGCTACATGTTAAGGAATATGTATCTTCAAATGGATTACCTTAAGGCTTAAATATTGATAGTTTTAGGAAGTGTGTATCAGCGGCCAACGGATGACACCATTATTAACGTTGTTAAGGTTTTTATCAAATCAGTGTTATTCATTACAGCTTCTGAAATGAAAGCAATTTTGAGTTGAAGCTTTTTGAGATTTGTTACAAAGCCAGTCAAGCATTATTGGAGATGCAGGCGATGTCTGGTTGAATATAAAACAAAGGAAACTTTGCAGCGCAGTGAAAGTTACCGAGGCTCTATTATTGAAGCCGTATGAACAGTTTCCGCGATAATTAAGAAAGTGAACCCGTCTGTATGCCTTTGTTATGTTTCAATGGATTATTCAATTAATTTTCTACGTTTGGTGAGAGTGCACCATGTGTATTTGATAGTTTCAAATAACATATTGTTATCAATATTCCATTGTTTGGGTATACACTTAATCCCTATTAAATCACTACATTTTTTTTTATGTCACAGTCGGCAATGGAGCTGGTGGGACGCCTGATGTTAAGCGCTACCACCGCTCATGAACATTTGTAGAGGCGTAAAATCGATTACAGACCTTACGCCTCTACAAATGGATTGCCGACTTTTAATTGGGAAGGGATTACGAAAGGATTGACGAGAGGAATAAAGGAAAGGACTGGGAAGAGGAAGGAAAAGGATATAGGCCTCCGGCTCCCCCACTCACCGAACGAAACACAGCAGAATGCTATTTCACGCTGGTCTTCTGTGGGAGTGTGGTACTTCCCCGGTGCGAGCTGGCCCAATTCGTGCCGAAGCGTGCTCGACTACCACATACAAAAATATACATACATACAACATAGTATAGAACAAAGTCGCTTTCTCCGTCCCTATGTCTCTTTGTATGCTTAAATCTTTAAAACTACGCAACGGATTTTGATGGTTTCTTTTAATAGATAGAATCAAGAGGAAGGTTTATACGTATTATAACATGTATTAAACCACTCCGATTTAACGCGTGCGAAGCCGCGGCCAAAGTTAGTTTGCTATAAATGTGATAGTTATTCTGTCTGTCTGACTCATCTTCATGCTTAAATAATTGAACCGATTTGCGTCAAATTTGTGTAAAAAATAGTTGGAGACGCAAGAAACGACACAGGATATTTTTATCCCGGAAATCCCACGGGAATGAAAAGTTTGTGTGAAAATCCTGGTAAGTTCATATTTCTTTGACTACGTAGGCAAAACCGCTGGTGGAGAACTAGCAGATAATGATAAACCCATTACGTATTTTAATAAAGGTATTTCTTGATAACTTTGCATTTTCCCAAGTTTATAGGTGTAGAAGACTTTGTAAGATGTATTGTTCTTATGATTCTAATAAGCTTGTCTTCAATAAGCTTGTTTTAAATAAGATTATATCATTTTAATGTGATTATTCCACTTTGCGCTAACAGTTTTCATTTAGTAGTCCGGAGGGAAAATTAATTTTTAAACATATTTATCGCGACTATAAAATGGTATAAACACTTATGTAATCTTCTTCGTATAAAAAAAACCTATAAATTGTATGAAACTACTCTAACACAAATATTTTAACTAAAATTAAAATTGTGATATTTCAAGTAGAAATAAAAACTGCGAGATAAAAAATTTAAAGATGTTTTTAAATCCAGTTTATTGTTATAGATTTATATTAATTATTGAAAGCTTCACAGAATATTTTCCGACATTATTTGTGTATTTTTCAGAAATCCAATATGATTCGATGGAATCGTAAATTAAATGATAAAGTTCATTCGATCGTTTCTTAAATATTTTCACTAAAATATTTTGGCGCCATTGCCAAACGTGGTTAAATATATATGGATTTATGGTTTAAAAGTTATTAATCCAATTATTCCGCTCATTGCAAATTTAAAAAATAATTGAACAATGTTTGTATGAAAACTTAATTGCATTGAAATTGAAATTGGAGCGTTTATTTTGCCCGAAAATTTCAACATTAAGTACGAAAAACTTACTAGTATATATGTTTTATTGACTAAGTGACGTTTTCATGATGGGAGAATATTATTAATAGATAGGGAACACAAAGGAACTGGGAATAATCTAGAATAATAAAATAAATAATTAAAGTGAAAGACTTTAAAAAAAAAACTAACCAGTTGTTCCTGAGATTAGCGCGGTATTTAAAATTTATTACTATAGATTATGTATATAAATGAAATTCGTCTACCATTTAGAATTCAAGAAGTAATTTATTTATTTGAATGGTTAATGTATTGTGGATGTTTTTTTTTTCTATTATTTTATATTAAAAATAGATTCTGCTTACACGGCAGTTAAAAATACATGACGTGGCCGTCTCGGTACTACAAAAACATTGATAATTTTTTCGCTTACAGCCCGCATGAAGGTTAATGTTAAAAACTAAATAAGATAATGGGTTTTTGTCTGTGATGAGTGGTAAAAATGTCCTGAATATTAGCACAATAACGTTTACGGTGTCATCTAGTAGGTATTAATAACAACTCACACTACTCGCATTAGCTCTTTCGTCATCTCTGTTAAAATCACATTTCTAAGCAAGGCACGTTAAACTATGTAAAAGATTAAAATGAAATTTTGTTATAAAATGTTACATTATTATATTAGATATCTATCAATATTCACAACGATTTCAGCATTATTATATTATTATATTCCAAGTTATCAAACAAAGACGTTCAAAATTTGAGTATATTGCTTTGAGCCTAATGCCATTACATACTAAAAGCATTGTCAAAATGAATTACTATTGTAAAGATAAGATAGAATCCTTTTATATTATAATCTATCAAGATTACCATTATAATAAAGTAATGATTCGAGGGACATGAAATCGTACTAGGCCGAGAGTACGCTCGCCTGGTATTAAAGTTACTAGCTGTGACCCGCGGTTGAAACCGCGTAAGTCCGTATCCCGAAGGAATATCGGTATAAAAAGTGCCTATGTGTTATTTCAGTTGTCCAGCTATCTACGAAGCAAAATAGTATTATTATTCGCCAATAGATGTCAGGAAAAAAAAACACGAATAAAATACGAATATGACATTTTCTAAAAAAAATTCCTAGCTAGATCGATTTATCGCCTCCGAAACCCCCTATATACTAAATTTCATGAAAATCGTTGGAGCCGATTCCGAGATGCCAATTATATATATATATACAAGAATTGCTCGTTTAAAGGTATTAGATATGATATTGCACACTTTGTTAAACTGTTAAAAACTCATTTTTTAGCTATATTTATTATTTTTTATTATTTGGGTTTCCATGACTATTCATTAAACGATTTTTTTTTTTAATTTTTCTTTATTTATAAACTTCAAATAAACAATGATTTGTATTACTCTTCCATGAAAATAACAAGTCAAATAGCAATTATATGATGCAGTACAAGCAAAATTTAATTACCTAATTTACGAGTATTGTAGTCAAATATTTCATATCACCAAATTTAATAATTTTAATTTTCAGCTGGCAAGTAAATTCCACATAATGAAGCTTCTATTAAAAAACAAATTTTTTATACATTTTTGGCACATAATAGAAGGTATGAATATAAATAACACACAGCTACGCGTTTGATAGGAATAAAATGATGATATTCACATAAATATGCTAACAATAGTCGACATTTGAATTAAGTCAACACTGAATTCAACAGAATTTCAATACGAGGCAATGAAAATACATTATATTAATACTCTGAATTAAAACTCTCCAAGATAATACTTCCCAAAACTTTTTACAGTCCAATAAAATACGTCACGGTCTCCTGAATTATACTCATTGAAAAAATGAACAAGGAAACAACTAAATTGCCCCTCATTATGCAAATGGAAATATCTTTTATCCGTGCCTATTAGCTTGGGTACAAAGTATTATTTGTAATTTGCAAACAGGATCTTTTTCAGTTCGTCCAAGCTTCGCTATGTGCTTTTTCCTTACTAATGATCCAATGTGTTTTTGCATTACGCTGTGTTCTTCTACGGTTACAGGAAAAATGGCTGCAATTTGAATTTGTTACGAGTTCTGTGTAATAAATAACTGAAAACAAAATCTAAACTAATATTATAAAGCTGACGAAAAGAAGCTTGTTTGTTTGTTTGAACGCACTAAACTCAAAAACTTCGATTTTTTTTATAACCTCATAGGCTAGCCTGGTTAAAGTAAATTTCTATGCAACATATTGAAATCTTTCATCGAAGTTCAATATAGCTTATGTCCTACACTAAACACAAAACTCAAAAAATTATATCATGACGTGAAAGAAAAACAAACAAACGAAGATACTTTCGCATTTAACAATATTGATAAGGATAACACTAATTATAATAAATATAAATGTCTTCAATAGATTTGCAATTTTCAAATAATATTAATATTATTACGCTTTTGTATAGTACTCTACGAAATGATATACCTATGTGTATATAGTTTTAATTAAGACATGTCGTAATTAAAGTGACACGAAGGAAATGGTTAGGTGCTTAAAATTAATTTCTGCTAAGAAATTGTTTCCACATATGTACCTCCGTCTGCGGAATGCTATGTAATCAAAAGCTAGACGTCTGTTTATATTGTAGGTATTAATTAATGAATCCCGTCACAGCCGTAAACCAGTTATGGCTGATGTGCATGTCGAAGAATAACGCGGATAGATCAAACTCAAACACATATTTAGTCAATAAGACTTTCTAGAATCACCTTTCAATCGTCTTAATAACATTTTTCCATTAACCACCAATTCAGAAAGCAATTTCAACAGAGAAAAATCGGAAAATATACTGGTAAATAAAAAAAATGTAATGGTGCAATGCTCAGATGTATTCCTCTGTCTTCACTTTTTTCCGTTTGTTTTCAGTTTGATTTATTTATATATTATCAATCACGACGGCTATTGATACAGTCACTTATTGGTCCTGAGACTAGTGCGATCACAAGACGAATAATATAGGTTAAAAGGGAAATGATTCCTAATTTCTGTTCGAATTATAGTTACTGTGCTTGTGCTTGATGATTTTTTTTGTCATGGTGGGAAATTAAGCTGGTGGTATACGATCGCCATCACTTAGAACATTCGGAGAAGCAGTGCCTTTGCGCTGCCCGCTTTTAAGGGTAAGGGATAACGAAAGGATTTACGATTAGAAAGAAGGAATAGGAAGGGCGGTGAAAAGGAAACGAGCCTCCGCACTCACACATGCAAAAGCAGAACACGGCACTGGGGACGCTGGCAATGAACGCAAATAACACGCGACTGCTCGCTAGAGCACAATGGTGCCTATGCATTGCAAGTAATACAATTTTCTATCTAATTTTCTCTCTTACTATACGTTGTAGATTTATGAGAGTTTTCAAATATGAACCGCGTGCCTGCCGCGACCATAAGGCTCTTCTAACCTCTTAACTATTCTGTGAGTACGCTACAGATGTAAACAACAAGAACCAGAACCCACCATGGTCAAAATAAGACCAGAAAACCTCTCAAATTTAATTTCCTTCTTAAATTCAGCGTCTCTGAAATCTTAATACTTATCCCATACTGCAAAGTTATATCGTGTCTATTTCACTATAACTTAGTGCTCTTTCCCACCTTCCAACCGTAGAGCGTTCCAACTAAATAATTATTAATTAAATACAATATTCAATACAAATTTTTCAATATTACATATTTAAATTATATCGGAGTTTGAGTTACTCAAAATTAATTTTCATCCTAATATGTCTTTTAATTTTCTTCTAAAACAGAGTCTGATATAACAGTATATGTTATATCTTTATTCTGAGTAAGTGTTGCATTCCCGGCATAAAATAATTATTGCTTATCTATTCAAATGCAATTTAGATTTTACAAATCTTCTCCAGATCTTCCCCAGTCCATTCCTACTTTTCCGTCGTCATATAATACATGCTTTCTTTATCCTCTTTGTTTTAAGATAAGACTTATTAGATTATATTTTACATAGTTTAAAAGAATCGTGTACTTTTTCCTGTTTCTGTCATAAAAATGTTACGTGGTATTTGAGAACCCTCTCCATAATATGATTAAATGAGGTTCAACTCGACTCCCATCTTCAACGCCGCACGTAATTAATGGCTACTTCTAACTTCTAACGTCTAAGATTTAAGAAAACATTACAAATACACCATTTACCAAATATCGTAAAAATCTATTCAGTGGTTTATGCGTGAAGAACGGACAAATAGACAGGATTAATTCGCGTTTATAATATCAACAGGGATTACTTTACATCACAAAAATAAGAAGAGCGTTTAAACAATAATTATATGTTAACCACAATACAATATCAAATCTTACCTCACCATTAAACCTATTCACGTGGACAAGAACAAAGACTATGATTAAGTTATTTATATCAAGGAAGAAGTAGTTTATAAACTCCGCTTAAAACCTGCTCTGTGAAAAGTTTTAATTCACGGAAATTACCTGACGGAAGCTTGAACGCGATGCCTTAAACAAACTTAGCTGAATCATGTTTGATAACTTAACTAAAATGTTGAAAACCGCCGAACAATTTTTGATAGTTTTTATTTTATTTTATTTAATGTGGTCATCCAACACCTGTTACATTATAACTTATATGAAATGATATGAAGTGAAAGGAATTTATTTGTTAGAATTGTGGGAACAAAGTTTTATAAACAGTTCAAGTCCGCACAAGTCGCCAACAAATTGGCATACAAATATTTATTCATAGGACTACAAAAACGTAACAAATAAAAATAAATGTGACAGATAATTATAGGATAACACAACATGTAAATTTGCCTCAAGTTACACGTTTTAAATATTAAATATTCACGGATTTTGTGACAATTATCGTGAAATATATCTAAACCATTGGCATGCTCATTGATCAATTCCCTCAATCTACAAACGGGAGATTGTTAACCAAATACAGTCTTACGCAGAGGAGCAACCAAAGCTCTATGCGATACAGGTTAAACTGCGACTGATCGGGATAATACATGTTAAAATATTGGTTATTTTTAACTGTACATTTACACCGAGTATGTGTTTATATTACTTTAATGGTAATAAATTCAGAATTAGTTCATAAGAGATTACCTTTTACAACATCGGGAAATCGCACTAATTGCCATTTTATTTCATTTTTATTTTTATTATAATGATTACAAAAGGATTATATTTAGTTTAAATTTACAATACATGTGTGTTTAAGCTATTCATCATTTATAAATATACTAACTGCACCCCGCGGTTTCACCCACGTAAGTCCGTATCCCGTAAGAATATCGGGATAAAAATTTGCCTACATGTTATTCCAGTTGTCCAGCTGTCTACATACCAAATTTCATTGTAATAGGTTCAGCAGTCTTTGCGTGAAAGAGCAACAAACACACACACATCCTTACAAACTTTCGCATTTATAATATTAGTAGTAAGTTTGCGTATGCACAACCAGTTATATATGACCACGACATATATCCCATCTTATCTCATCCGCATAATTGTTTCTGTAGGATTTGTCTGAATAAAACCATAATATCACATTTTCTTAGTTTCGAACTATATCCACGCCAAAATTCATTAGAATCGGTTCGTTGGTTAGACTAACCCCGGTCACTTTCGCACGAATACGCGAACCCACAAGGGTAGGACGACATTGCCATTACGGGACACGTGCTGGAGTGCAAACATTCGTACAATATACGAATAAATGTACGAATGTTTGTGCTGTGGTATCTATGGTAAAACAACAATATATGTTGTCCTAAACGTATGGGCTTGTGGATATGAGTGACTCAGGTTGATGGATTTTCGCAAATATTGTAATCTCGAATCTACTCGTATCTATCTACTAAGTAATCCAGGATATATTTCCTTATTATACGTTACATACGTATATATACGTTTACATTACTTATGTATACGTTTACATTATTTTTCTCTTTCTATATATATTTTTTTAGAAGACTCATAGACACATAAAAAATTGGAATTATCGCCTGCCGCAATCTCTACCAGAAAATCTTTTCTATTCTCCTTTACCTTTGTTAATTAGATTTTAGTTAAACCACTCAACCGATGTAATTTGGCATAGGTGAAAATATTTTTGAAATTGGTCCAGGAGTTTCGGGTTAAATCATAACAATTAAACAAATACAAATCAAATCAACCCTCTTTTTAATTAGTTGAGTAATGTTACATAAGTTGTCCTCTTTATAACTTTTATTAGATAAATATGAATAAAGAACAGGTTTTTTCAATACTGAAAACGTAATAAACTTACCGGTATCTTTTAAAGTGAAGATATGAACCCTTCGTTAATTTATTTTTCATTTTTGAGAATTCAAATGATTTTAAATAACAACTCTCTCATTAAATCAATACTCGATTGAAAAGGCCGGACTCAAGGCGAGAGAAGTATTTCATTGTAAAATATCATTTATTTCTCTTATCATTGTCTGGGAGTATCGACTGAGCGCCGATGGTACTTGGAAATAGGGATGTGATGTTGTTATCGATAAAATTATCAATAGAGGGTATATAAAATAATCTGAACCTAAAATTGTTTAGTCATTTTCGATAAACCAAATTAATCTGTTATGTGGATATTAATTACGACTTTCTTTTACTTACAAATATCAGGTTTATTTTATTTCTATTGATTTGAATATAATTCAGCACTCAAAACGTTAATTTTGTGTGATTGGTGTTTGTTGAACCTTAAAAATAGTATAGACGTTCACGACAGCCGTGCATTCCTTATCTACGACTATACAAAATATTCCTAGCAATCTTTCATCGATAAGAAAACACAGGTTATGTACATCACTAGCAAGTGGCTGAATTGAAAATGTAATTCATGGGAACAATAAAAGATAGAAGAGAGGGCGATCCGTCTCGCGGGTTCATTAGTAGATAAGTATCTCACTAGAGATTGACGAATGATATATTAGATATCGATAAAATGTTGTTTCATTCCAAATTTCTGTTTACATGTTTTCGTTTATAGAGATTATCAAATAATAAGACATAAACATGATGAAAATTCTAGAAATTGTGGTTCTTTTTATCATAAAGCATAAGATTCGTATAAAATAAGGCATTTATTTTCAAGCCCCGATATATACTTACTACCTATTGACTTCATTTTTCTTGTGATCAATGCCTCATCCAAACCACATAGGTTTCTATACCGGCTCTCTGGATAGAATGGATGCAATTTTGAGTCTGTGAAAGGATTGTATGAGCTTATCTTACATTTAGTTTATATATAGACGTATATGAACGCAACGATTTATTAATTTTATTAAGATACTTCGTTTTTCGACATTCCGTAAACATAATGCTTATTTCATTGCTTAATCAAAATAAATGGGTATCACAGATATTTTGCGTAAACATTACCAATGTTAGACTTCCTGCGGTGTAACAAATAGGATCGAAATTGCTTCAATAAAGTGACTTCTTCAGTCCCCAAATAGCTATTAGTCCCTGACCGAGGGCCTCCGACGTAACGCATTAATTATTCAAATGGACACAGCATATTTAATTTTCTCCGGAACGCTTATACCTCTTGTTTATTGTAACAGATTTATGAACGTCTGTTCGTATCATGCGATTGTGATATCTTACCGAACCTTAAGTCTGTTATTGTTATTGTGGTAGAAAGATTTTGTGTACTGTGGTGTTTTTGTTCTTCCAAATTATCATTATTAACTCCTTATATACATTATTATAAATAGCAGTGGTGGCTCAGTGGTGAGAACCTCGGACTTCAAAATCGTTAAGTCGGGGTACGAGACCGGGCGAGCGTGCTGAAAATAAAAATAATTTTTTCAATTTATCTGCACACGTGGACAACATCACCACTGCTTTAAACGGTGAAGGAAAACAACGTGAGGAAAGCGGCATGTCCAAGAATAATTTAATGAAATAATTATTTAAAATTAAAAGAAAAATGCTCATTGAAAGCCGGTTATGAAATTGAAATTTAAAAATTAAGAACATAAAATCCGATACAATGATGAAATTTTTTGTCAATCTAATCATCTATCCATTAACTTTCAATTATCTATCTAAATGATGGTTATAGTCTAAGCGATTATATGTAATATTATTATCTATTTAAATATAAATAAATAATAGTTTTTAATTCTTTTATAAACCTGAATAATTTACGTAAATATTATGGCCATGTGTTATATGCTTCTTTGATTATTAGGATTATAATATGTGACATTTTAATAGAGCCTGTGACGCAACTAAATATTTAGATAGCATTATTGATCATTGACATGAGAGATTTGCTTATCATCATAATCACGGAATACCTATATTCTATATATATTATATATAACACTGAATATAATATCACACTATACATTGCTTTCATAAGAGGACGAAACCTCTTTGATCCGAACATCACATCTTAAATTCATAAACAAATTACTCCCTGATGTCAAACGATGAATCGATTTCAAATGATTACAATATATCCTATTGTTTGTATGAGCTTTAATTGTTAAAAAATCTTATTTCGTTACCAAAAACAAAAGTGCCTTCAAATTTATTCAAGTTACTCGGATGTTAAGGCTATAGGAATCAATAACAGATATAAGAAACCATATACTCATAAGTGTATTAATTAAGCATAAACTCGCTTAAGGTTTACAAGCAACCGTAGAGCAAATAGTCAAGGGTCAAATAAGTTAATGTTTGCCAAACCTAATTACAGTTCCAGCTTCAGGCTATGCTTCAGGGGAATCCTTTCAAATCTTTGGATTGGGAACTGATCCAAGAGGTTTGGTTTTTATCAAATTATCCGTCACATCGGTATCCATTACTTATATTAATGCGGACTACCTTAGTAAAACGGTTTCCTTATAGAAACTACGTTTAGGTGTTTTTATCAAAATTAAATATTAAATAACAATTAAAAAAAAAATAGTTTTAAAGCAAAAATATAATACCCACTGAAAAAAACAAATACTCACTCAAAAGCGAAAAATATTATCGCTGCTCAATCAGTTATTTAAAGTCAGTGCCAGCCATGTCTAATAAGTAGTAGATATTACCTCCAAAAACGCCTACTTATTACATACTAGCGGACCGCCCCGGCTTTGCCCGTCGTACATATATAGCCTATATATAAGCCTTCCTCAATAAATGGGCTGTAATACTGAAATAATTTTTCAAAAAGGAACCAGCAGTTCCTGAGATTAGCGCGTTCAAACAAATAAACAAACTCTTCAGCTTTATAATATTAGTATAGATTATATAGATAGTATCTTATGCTTAAATATATTTTACACAGTATCACATTCACAAGTAGATTTTACTATCTACCTACTATCCACTACTACCTTCTACGCCTGTTTATCTAGTAGATATTGCTATTGAACCCAGTGCTATCTATTGATATAACTTTTTGGATAAAGTGTTATGTTTACACTCCAAGCTAAATCTAATTGCGATTGTTATTTTTTAAAAAGTAGTTGTGTTTAATTAGAGCATTCTTCTAGCCAGAGTTAACAAAAATAATGCATCGCCTACCAATTATTAACGCGAAATTAACTCTGTAGATCTTTTCTTCACGCCTGAAGGTCTAAACCGATCTGGATAATATTTGGTACAAATATAGTTTTAGATCCGAGAAAGGAGAGACAGTTTGTATCCCGGAAATCCTAAGGGAACAGGAACTGTGTAAGTAAAACCCCAGGAGTGTTTATCTTTTCCTGTAACGACGCGAGTAAAGCCGCGGGCGGACAGCTGCATATATACTTGCTTTTGTTCACCCGTTCGTCCGTGGGTAAAACCGGGCGTCAAAGCTAATATGTAATTTATCTGAAGCTTAGCTAATAGTTACTTTAAGTAATAGATACTTCTTTTATTTCTTAGTGACTATGCAAATAATCTGAAATCCTACTAATATTATAAACGCGAAAGTTTGTAAAAATGTGTGTGCGTTTGTTGTTCTTTCACGCAAAAACTACTGAACCGAATGCAATGAAATTTGGTACGTAGACAGCTGGACAACTAGAATAACATATAGGCAACATTATATCCCGATATTCTTACGGGATACGGACTTACGCGGGTGAAACCACGGGGCGCAGCTAGTAAAGTAGAAAATAAATAAAATTTAATTTGAACTCCCAAACCTTACTTAAATGATATAATATATTACGTAGAATTTCCTGGTGTTTGATTTCCTACCATTTCTTCTCAGCTCATTTCTATGAAAACTGTTAGTTGAAACGATGCAAATTTATTACATTATATTATAATAACAATTAAAACACTTCTGAAAACTGATTGAACCACCATTAATTAATACTGCTCTCTCATACCTAATGACTTGCATGAAATAGTGAAATGGATGCCTTTCAGAATTCAAATAGATAAATCTCCGACAAGAAAGGATCACACAGGTATGTATATATGTGGGTATAAATAAATCCAACTCTGAAATAGTACAAAGGCATTATGCAGTTACAGTTTCAGGATCGGACAAAGGAAATGGAAGTGGGCGAATCAGCGATGCAAACCTGGTTCCGTAGTAACGTGACGACGTTAGTGAGTTAGGAGACACATGCTCTCAAGTAACAGTGTAATAAGTTTATAGAAATAAAACTCGAATGCAACATCGGCAAGCCCTGGCTGACTCTGCATTATGTAACTCACTAAGAGAAGGGAAGTATTTGTATGAATGATGAGTTAAAAGTTTAACGGCCAGTTTGACCTTGCTTATAAAATCTCAAACAGCCGTTTCTATTATTTTCTCCTCGCTTATTACATTTTCATGCATTAATTTTAATATACACTTAAGACATATAAAATATATTCATCATAGGTAAATTCTTATCTGACTTAATATTATAAATATGAAAGTTCGTAAGGATGTGTGTGTGTGTTTGTTGCTCTTTCACGCAAAAATTACTAAACCGATTGCAATGAAATTTGGTACGTAGACAGCTGGACAACTGGAATAACATATAGGCAACTTTTTATCCGAATATTCCTATGGGATATGGACTTACGCAGGTGAAACCGCGGGGCGCAGCTAGTTAATCATAATTCGTTTGTTCTTGTTTGTTAATCACATTAAAGAGTCATACAAACTACACGTGTTATGACTCTGCTCATAGATAAACTTAAGTCTCCGTATTGTATCAGTCAACTGTTAATCATATGCTTCCCATATCGATTGTTATATATATCGACACAATGTTCAGCTATATTTACCGGGTTACCTATTATTTAGTAGTCTTTAAACATTAGAATTTAGCACATATTAATAAAACTTATTCACTCACTGTTAATGTTAGATGACTGCATTCATTTGCTTCGACTGTCTGACTGTAAAAGACTAAATTCCTTGGCGCATAATGCTTATGTAAATAATGGTTTGCTTTCGAAGATGTTTTTGAAATTTTGACACAATATTTACATTAATAATAGAATTGCTAGAAGATTCCTTTGATATAAGAGTATAAAAAGTTGCAAAGAATATTCGACTCTGATATGAAACGATGCACTCAATTCTTCTCTTCGAAAATGAGTAAAGCCTTATAGAAACCGATTCGTGTGATGATGTAAAGATCTCATAAGATTTTTCTCATATGATATTTTATTTGAATGATTACTTATTTTAGTCGTCATTTTCATTCGTGAACGTATAATTATATCCGTCTTTATAATGTTACCAGTTAATACTGATAGAATATATTCTTAGTTGCTTGTGGTAATAAATGAAACTTTAGCTTGATAACTACTAAGATCAACATTGAACCATCTTCACTGTGTAATTACCTGCACTTAGCAAAGTCAAACACGCACTAATTTCTCATTTCTGGAAATACAGGGGTTATTTGTAAAAATTATTTTTAAAAGAGAGATTGCTGATGTATATGTTTATCACAGTTCTAAACATGAAAGTGGGTTTTTTGATCTGATTTTAAAGGACTCTAAATAAAATTTGGTTCATACATTAATTCAAATGTTTTTTTTTTGGCTTTGTAACCTCAGAACTTCCGACTGGGTGAGCATATTATTGTGATGTTTTTTTTTTTTTGTTTAAAGTTGGTTTTGTGTTTTTTTTTCTTTTAATAATAACTTGTTTGCTTGCTTGTCTTTCTTTCATGTCGCCACGGAGCAATTTTGTGTCTCGTGATAACTAGTGAGCTAGAGGGTGATATAGACCATAATTCTTGTTTTTGGAAAGAATATAGAACAGATGTATAGGACATATTTAATCAATTTTTATTACATACAAAATGTTTCAGCATGAAATAAGTTTAAATTGTTGATTTATTCTATAATACTCATATTCTGTTTAATGTAGCCTTAAGGTCTAAATCACAATGTGAAAGTAAAATCGATGGAGCAGTATCTATAAGAGAAATGGGATGAATTTTCGTTGTGAGCACTGGCGTGATATTTGTATTGTTCTCATATCATTTGTAATATTATTATGTTTTCACCCAATATTTTCTTGTGTTTTGCAATTTAACATAATATTTTGTTTTTTGTTTTATTTGGCAACCAATTACTGACATTATTGATTAAGTCATGATCATAGTCACTGATCAGGACTCAAACTCTCGTCAAACACACTCAAGCTATTGAACGGATTTTCATGAAATTTGGTATACAGACAGGGTACGAGCTGACCTGGGTGATAGGATATTTTTTATCCCGATTAAATGCTCCGTAAAAAAAAGGATGAAAGATTAATAAGGTTCAGCTTGTATAGCAGCATATACGAGTCCGCAGATATATACGAATACTATAATTATTAAAAAAAACGAAACTGTACACGGATTTCAGGCAACATTTTATTCAGTTTTTTGTACTTATTATGTCTACAGTTTTATAAGAATATGGCTTTGTGTTAAACGGGTAGGCTGACAAGAGATAAATTGGGACCAATTGGCACCCTTTACGCGAGCGACCCTAGAACTCTGAAATCTGAACTTAACATTATATTCTTGTAGGCTTTTTATCAGTCGACTTATTTGTATAGAATATTGTTTACACGCCGTAAGTGGCAGTTTACACGCTTTTACAATGAAAATCAGATCTTGCCTTCTTACCCTTATCAAAATATATATAAGATCCGTGTGAAAAGGATTATTTTCTTATAAAAACTGTTATTTTGTATTGAATTTTAATAGAAGTAGTTTAAAATGAGCTAAATGGTGTCATGTTAAAACATATCAAAGTTTTATAATATCTTTTAAAGACGGCAATCCTACTTGGCCTTGTCAAATTGTTTACATGATTTGGTTAACACAAAGGTACCTGACATCCACCCGCAGAAGTAAACTCTGTGGCCAAGCGTTTACTTAGCCAAAATATAGTGTTACCTGGCGCTATTACTACTGTCTCCATGTAAGTTTATTTAATTGCATAAGATGCACTATAACTCTCAGTACAGATTTGTGTTTCTTTGCCTAGTTATTATTGTTCATAAAGTATAGGTTTTCGAACAATAATATGAAGGCAAATTGACATTTTATTCCTAAACCATGTATTGAAACAAAATAAGTAAATAACATTAGAATGATTTATGAATTCAAGGAAAAACTTAAAATTGTGATATTTATACTAATATTATAAAGCTGAAGAGTTTGTTTGTTTGTTTAAACGCACTAATCTAAGGAACTGCTGGTCCGAATCGAAAAATTATTTCAGTGTTAGATAGCCCATTTATTGAGGAAGGATTTAGGTTATATATGCACCACGAGCGAAGCCGGGGCGAACCGCTATATATAATAATTTCTGAAGCAGTTGTAAAATGTTTTTGTTAAAACAAAATTACACCTATAATATTTTGTTCTTTTCATTTGCTATATTTGTTTACCTATACATGACCAAACTGTTCACATAAATGTAGTAGGTTGGCAATTTTTATCTGTACATTCCACATAAAATATTGAAGTGCATAAATACATTAAACATGTAATATTACGCAATGTTAATTATAAAGCACAAAATCCGCAAAGCATGCTATGGTACCACATGAACTTAATAAAAATGCGCCAACCTGTTCAATAGGTTGCTAAACGAAATTTTCTAATGATGAATTTCTACTTACTCTTATATAAAATGCAATATGACGATTATCTCACGAGTCACAAAAACCGAATGTGCATATATATGCAATTCCAAGTGGGAAATTTAGTTTGCCTTTAACCCGTGTCGCATGTTTTAAAGCTTCTCTTGTATCCAGGTGATAAAACGCCATACTGAAGTTATAGCCCGATAGTGCCCGCTTTGGGGCTCAAAATCTCACTAATTTTATGTGTAGAGATCTGAGTGGAACGTACTTGCGCTGAAATGTGAAATTTACCAATTTGTATTGCGTTTAAGTTTAAAGCATGTTTGTGAAATCGTCTTATATAAATCTGTAGACTACAGTCTAGACAAATTGTGGAATACATGTTCTTTAATATATAACAGGTCTAATAATGTTTTGTGTTTTGCTTTTCTTAGTATAACGTCCCAATAAGAAATAGTTAACATCCCTAATAGAGTTTACAAATGAATTTTATATTTGCTATTTAATTATTCAGAGAATCAGACACTTCACTAAGTGATATCGAAAATAAGTTATAAAAAAATACAATTATTATAACAATATAAACATACAAATTACGAATGTGTACAGCCATCAACATTTCTATGCAATGTTTGCACTAATAAAATTTAATCCCCCAGTTGAACTCAGCCGCTTACAAACTCTATTAGTATGTAATATGGCGAACGCAAATACATTCTAACCACGACATGTCACGTCACTGGAGATATTATGCTAAGCGAGGGAATGCCTTGTGAATCGACAACGTCTTTCAAATAAGGCTTTATGTAGACGACTGTACGCTAGTCTAATATATTTATTTCGACGAGTAGGCGTTTCGGTATATACCTTTTAAGTCTTCGTCATGCATAATACTCAGATATTATAGAAGTTAACCCTTCACTAACATTATTATTTTTCCAATTATTATTATACACTTATAAGTTGTAAAAGGTCACTTCTCTGACAGTCTACGACTGTTTACTTATAAAAATAAATGTGCAGCAATTTTTTTAGAAAAACACATCTGATTTCATTTATATTTATGTTTTGTGCTACGCTCTTGTAGGTGTAGCTTGCTGATAGCCATTCATCAATTATAACTCTTACAAATAATAACTTCAACACATATTGTAGAATTTATACACGTGATCTGGCCTTTACTATCGAAATAAGAACTATGTATAATACATAATTACTGGTTATTGGTCCACTCCGGCTTCATCCGTAGTGCATTTTTTCCCTTTATAGAACCTTTCTTATGACTTAACGAAAACGTTTAAAAAAATTGAAATCTCGTTTTACGTTTAGCAGTTTTCGCGATTCATTCCTATTTATATAGATATGTTATATTATTGGCGTATAAGATCAAGAAACAAATAACATATTAATTACTCAGTCTGACTCATTAATGACATATATTGATATTTCTAACAAAGTATTAAACTGCCGTCTCCAGACACATTAAAACTTATACAAAGTGGTTATAAAGATAGTTAATAAGAAGTAAAAAATAGTTTAGCCCCCTGTTCCCAAGTAGACTATGGGTCAGATGACATTCACCTAATTCACTGATCGATTTTCTTTATGGACAAGAAGGTGATCAGTCTTTTGTGTCCTGCCAGACCGAGACAAGAATCGAATACAGGGCCTCAATTAGCCAAATGAGTTTAGAACCGACTCTGCACTCACTTGGCCAGACCAAGGAAGCGGTTAATAAGAGATAATTATAGGTAAATTGATTCTCATTCAACTTCTACGGAAACCTAAACGTAAATGATTCCACTAAACTACGTAAGAAGAGATATTTGAACAAAAATAAATAGCTGCGCTCTCCGCAACTCCGTATAAGGAGTTCTTATGAATTTCAGATTTCTTTGTATACATAATTCATCTGAGTTTGAAAAGTTGCTCTTCATTCAAATAATGCTACATTAAATACCTGTGTATGTTATTATTATATTGTTAAGGAGTGGAGTATACTGATTGAATACTTTTTTCCTCACTTGAATAATATTTTGAGAGACTGTTCCTTCCTTTTTCTTAGTTATACTATTCTGTATTTTAATTAAAATTCTTTTGTTAATACCTAAATTTAATACCAAAAAAAACATAGAAATCCTTATATTTTTACTAGCTGCACCCGGCAAACGCTGTTCTGCCTTACTCTTATCGTTTAGTGGTATGAAAAATAGATATTAGCCGATTCTCAGACCTACCCAATATGCTTACCAAATTTCAGAGGAATCGGTCAAGCCGTTTCGGAGGAGTATAGAGACTAACATTGTGACACGAGAATTTTATATATAAGATGTAGTTCGCCTTATAACAATATAATGTTACGTATGAGTTAATTTAATATTCTGTATTTTTAGACATGTTATGAGTTTACTGTATATAAAACATTCTAACCCTTGAATCACTTTGAAATAGATAACATTAAATGAAATTTCACAAGTTCAATTAATTTACCATATTCTGTTATGCGGTGGAATTTTAAACAGTGGCTCAAAGCAGCAGCAGTGTAGTTCGTGGTATATGCAATAGATATAAATGAAAAGGTATATCGTACTTTTGAGTATAAAGATATCGTTCTTATAATTCTTATGTACGCGGGAAGCGACTTTGCCTAGTAATATGTAGTGATATAATGACATACATTAAACAGTCGACGATTCTCCAACTGGCATTATTAAACCCATGAACCTATTAGGTATTTATAGTATTTTATAATCAAATGAAAAACAAATTATTTGAAATTCACCGGATTTAATTAATTCTAGCAATACGCTTGTGCTTGATTAATTTATTTTAATTATACCAGTTAGCAGTGATTTTGATTATTTAATATACGAGACTGGTTTAGGATTATTAACTTAATTAAATTAGGTACACAAACTTCGCCGGTCCACAAAATTTGTTTCGATGATTTTAGATATGGCGGAATTAGATATTAGGCTCGCAAAACGCGAAGCACAATTTGTATAACACTGATTTGCCTTTACTTAAATTTGAAGTAATTAAATAAATGTCATTATACATATAACCTTATATAACCTTCCTTTAGAATTACTCCATCTATCATCGGGAAGCAGCATTTAATCGAGATAAAAAGTATCAGATCACAAGTCAGCTCATACCATGTCTGTATATCAAATTTCATCAAAATCCGTTCAGTGGTTTCAGCGCGATTGACGGACAAACATAAAAAAAAAACTTTCAAATTTCGATCGAATCGAACACGAATCGGTCCAGACAGTCACGAGTTTTAGCAAGGAAAAGCGACAGAACCTGATTAATTTATTGTAGCTATAGATATAGATGTGCAGCGTTAAATCTGCCTCAAACCTATATTATAATGTCTACGAGCAGAACCTCTTGCAAAGATAATCCAAGCAACATAAATTCCTTTTCGTATAAACGTATACACTCGTTTCTCTCAACGTTATCGTGAGATTTGTAAAGTGAATCGCATTTCATATAGGTAATCCATTAAGAAACTTGATATTTTAAAATGAAAAATGTCCGTTCATACTGAAAGTTCGAACGTGATTTCGGTTTGAAAAGGAAGCGAACTGAAAACGATTTGTCTTGAATTCCTGCCATTGCGTTCCTGTGCAGAACTTTCCAAGGAATATTAAAGGCATTTAAGATATTTATTTCGTGCATAATTTTCTTCTGGTAGAATGTTACGATGTACGATTGTTTTGTTTTCATTTATAATGTTAAAACACTCCTTGTAAATATCAATAAATAATACAGCGTACATAGAGCAATGCGCAATTAAGTCCTGTATAAGCCGTAGCAACTTTTACGTCATATACGTACAGTTAAATATTAATAAATTATTATATTAACAAAAATATTTATATATAAGATAATTAATATGAAACATTTGTGACTTTAGAAACAATTAAACTCGCATAAAAACCACCGCTACGTCATTTCCTCTGAGATCGGTTAAAAGTACTCATGATCTAGAATGACGCACGCACACATTTTTGCAATCAACAAATCAACGATTACGGCTGGCTCGTTCGGTACAAAGGGCACGCACACATGCACACAATGCATCGCTCAGAAATAGGAATCCGCAATTTACTCAAAATCTACGGGTTACACAAAAAAAATTAATCAGTATTGAACAACTGTCTTGCTTGAAGAATAATTTTACAAAACAATCAGAACGATTGCTCGCGTCCACGCATGATTTTAATCGATAAAAGAAATGTACTTTATATCAAATTTGTATTTTCAACACACTATCAAATTAGCATATCTAGAAGCATGTGTGTATTTTTACCATCTTTTTCCTAAGGTGGATCGCTTTAAGGAATTATAAAACACACTTTCAGCTCATGCAGTCCTCTTAAAATAACCTGCTTATCATACATTCATAACCACTTGAACTCTTGTACGAACGCTCGAACCTGTTAAAGCAATGCAATGCATCGATAAACATCCACTTCCACTGGAATTTCTGATTTCAGCTTGCAATTTCAATGACTAATATGCCGAGTGGAACGCTCTAGTGCCTCTTTATTATAATGAGTTCATGAAAATCGAGGGCATACGTATTGCGGTTGATATTTCTGTGGTATAAAGGAAAGAAATCTATGAACGTAGACACGTCGTAGCGGCGTCAACGGGCACGCTTTCAAATAGAGATATTAACCCCCATGCGTCGATCAATGTATATGATATACTATTGTGTGACAGACATGGCAATCAAGATAAAAATGTACTACTACTTGATGGAAAAGCGAGCGTGCACTAAAATACATCTATATACATGTAAAAATTAATCCATATTTCCCTTGGTAACAGCTTCACACGTGAACTGCTGGACCGATTTCGCTTATCATTATTTATTTGTATGGTTTCTTATTTTCAGAAGAGCGATCTTAGGAAAAAATAATTTTACCTAAAATTATGAAAATTTAACGCCTAATTTTTAGTTTTATAGCATTGAAATGCTTTATAAATGAGAAATTTTGAGAAATTTTGGCAGGATCCTGCCTCGTGATCAAATTTTTTCTATTCTTTCAAAATTTCTCAATTTAACGTCTGTTAGATATCCGTGTGTTTGACAGTGCACATGAAGGCAGGACAACGTCTGTCGCGTCTAGTATTTAGATAAGGTAAACTGATGTTTTATGACATAGATCATTATTTATTTATTTTCTCTTTATACAAACGTCTTACGAATTGTATGCACAACAGTTAAAGGTAAACACAACATTTACAGCACACTAACAAATATAACTAAGCCGATGTTCATGATATAAAATTCATTCGACTTCAATTAGAAATATAACAATAGCGATTATTACATAATATGGTCGGTTCCATAAATTGGCTGGCTACATTCTCATAGATTTAGCGTAACACGCATTTGATTCTAGTCTAAGAATAGGCTCTGTATCCATAGGACATAAAAACCATTTATTCCCCAATATGCCCTTAAGAAAAGCTACGCTTTAATTACCAATGAAGGTTTAAAACAGATAGGAGAACGTTATCATTTGCTTGCATTTAAATCAGTTTCATCAGGAACAAGACTAAGAGTGAGATTATCATAACGTATTTTAGTAAACAACAGATCGACAGAACTCTACCCTGAATTCATTAAAACATAAACCTTTGTTTTGTCTTTGTTAAAATGTAAATGCTGTCTGTCTTATTCAGTCGTTAGTATAATGTTATTCTATTTAAATTTGTTCCCTAATTTACAACGCTTAGTATATAATAAGTTTGTGAATAAATTTCCCAATGATATCCGACATGAACAGATTTTCCATTATATCTTGAAGTTTGAAAAATTATACCTTACGACTGTATGAAGTATTATTATTAACCAGCAAATTTATAATAACACTTTATATACTTGCCGCTTATGCCGGATAGACCAGGATAATATAAATGGTAGATACCTATTTTACTCGCCGGGATGTAACTTTGTTATTTCAAAGAATTTAAAAAACAGTGCAGTAGTTTTTACAAAAAAAAAGTACAATTTTACCTGTTAAAAATAAGTTCAAATTATGTTCAATATAACCTATTTAATGATAAAATGTCAACTGAAGCTTGAAATTTATCCCTACTATACTTATAATATTTATAAATGGGAATGTAACCCTGTATGTCTCTCTCTTATTTGCGCCTAAAACATTGAGCTGATTTGGATGAATTTAAAATTAGAAAAAAAACATGGGATAGGTTATACTACGCGAGTTTTCCATTGATTAGAGGAACTAAGCCGCGGTCGGAAAGGAAAAATTATATATAAAAAGCAATGCCCGCATACAGTTTATCAAGAAACGAACAATAGATGATAAAAATTATCGCCAGAACCGATTATTCTGCTGATAATCTTGCGTCTGGATTGGTCACGCGCATGTAACAATTTCAGTCGTCTTTCATACAAGAAAGTTTCAGTATTTTACGTATCAGCCCGTTCATAAGCGCAGAGGAATGGATTGCATTCCTTTATTTACGTCTGACGTGAACTAACTGCAAGTTTGTTAGAAATATACTGCCTCTGTGACGCTTTGGCTACTCGCGTTACTTTGTCGTGATTTGGGATGGTTTAGTTATCAAATACCTCTGTGGAATAATCAATTTTCATAGTACGTTTTTAAGTATATAGTCCGAGTATTTTACAAAACTTCGTACAAACTTCGTATGTTGTGGTTTTCAGTTTAAAGTGTTCAAAGAAGTTAGGCGGAACTTTACTTTTTTGGCAGAACCAAGTAACTAAGTAGCAGTATAGCTGTGTAATAACTATGTAAAATTATATTCATCTTTTACTCGAGCCATCATAGAACAGACCGCTGATAAACTAAAAGGTCACCTTGGAACCGTATCAATCCTTTATTTAGTATTTATATTTTTGATTAGTATGACATAATCAATAAGTAAATATAAAAATACGACAAACAACATTTCTAAGGCTCTTTCTCCCAATCACGATGCTAAGAATATCGCTACATAAAGTCTCAGTTATAATTCGATTTATTGTAAATTATTTAAAGAAAAATCTCACCTTTCAAAAGGTATTCAATTTAATAACGTCACCGTGAGTACACTCAGGGACTACCCTTCATTCCTTACTGGCAGGCACTTCCAAATCGATTTTGAAATAGCAAAAATCCTCTCTCCGTTCACATGACGTGGAACGAAATGTTTATTTTTTGGTGGATTAATCCTGGACTAGCTTGGAATTGAAAACTTAATCCCAGATGTAATCTGCATGTGAAATATCCAACAATACTACTGAGCGTTAACAATAAACGACTTTAATCATGATATTTTCTTTATTTACAAACTATATAAAATTTTTGCTCTGCATAAGATAATACAGTTAGAGAAATTAACGATTCATAATTAATGTTTCTCCTTCTATGAACTTTCTAAGGGGCGCAATCCTGCAATATATGGTTGGTTGATGATAACAATATTTAGAAAAAAGAATTAGTTTGTGAGAAACTAAATGATTCAAGTAACAACCTTTATTATAAAAGCAATCCGTATTTCTATTCACGGTAAATCAGCTTCCACATTCCAAAGGATAGTGCAGATGGATATTGGATACATCTTCTCAATCAAATTAGCTAAACTGATGGGATCTATCACATCAGATTTTCTAATCAATTTGTTATAAGCAAATAGGGGATAGGCTGATTTTGTTTCTTTAGACCTACACTTTGCATTCCTTTTTTACCATCAGGATGATATGGATCAAGATGTATGTATATCGTTTTAAACGCAAGTCTATTACATTTTTTGCCGTAACAGCTTCTCTTCTTCGTTCTTAATTCGATGGTATTTTTTAATTTTGTTGCTCAGAACTTTCTGCCGAGCGAACTGATTTGAAGATTGTTTTTCATTTGAATTCTGCTACTTCCAATTTCAGAAATAGTATCCATGAGAAAACCACATAAGTTTCATATTTATACACTGAAAATCGATTATTTACTAAATTGAATATTGACCATGTGACTGTTTGAGGAGGTCGTAATTTTTTGTTGAAACAACGTTTTTTTTGCTCTCTATCGAAATCTGTTATATGGAATAGACTAAATACCAAATAGAAATCGCGCAAAACATACTTCGATCTCAATTATCATGCTATAAATAAGAAAACGGGCTGATAAGAATATTTCTTTATTGTAAACGCCAACAATATATTATGAAATCAAACCATGGAACTTTCCATTAGCGACATGTCAATTATTAGCGAGAAGCTACCATCGATATCACGAATAAGCATCGTTATATGGGAAATAATGAAGCTGCATGGAAAATTTTCACCTCATTAGATGGAAATAATTAGCGCAATTAAGATCGTTAGTCGAAAGCGGTTGATTAAAATTTATTATGGAAAGTTGACGCTGAGGGTACGTCAACCTTCGTTAGCTTTTCAGAGCTAATCAAACTGTCCTGCAATAATTTGCATTCAGTTTTATAGACGACTGGGTTTGCGTGATGACTAACATATTGGATCTTGTTAAATGGTCGAGTGCCGCTCATTTGAATAGAGCTGTGCTTACCGTGTTAATAAGTATACTGAATTAAAACATTCATTCAAATAAAATTCTTGATACTCGAAGCAGGATATTTATAAACACACAAAGAATGCTTGGTGTAGGGGTATTTTCCCTCCCGGTTTACCACATGCCTGCTTTTCCCCCCAAAAGATTCTACTTATATATCTTTTGAAGAAGATAAATGTGTTTAAAAGATTTCGTCTCTGTTGATCAAACAAAAGTATTATTTACTTGTGCATACCAACTGAGATAATTTGAATAATACATTTTCCTATAGCTAAAATTTATTGATACAAGTACAAGTCAACCTTTCGTTATACTTATAACTAAAATTAAACATAGTCCAATATAATATCTGCAGATGCCTTACGTATTAGCGATTAAAGTGAAATTCTATACAATTAGTATTCTATACAAAAATCTAGAGCAATGTTATTGATGCTTTTTCGAATTAAATAGGAGACAATTTTTCTGTAAAATTGTAATGATATTTATAATTACAAATATTACTCGACTTATTACATAATCTGATTTAAAACGATTTCGCCACGTCGAGATGAGTTACTTGGAAATAAATATTTTAGAACGTATTTATTATTCCCGGATAATTAAGGGTGGAAGGCTAAGCTTTCGTGGTTATTTTTACGGGCGTGAATTTTTTATCTGTGACCTGAATAAGTTATACTCTTTCATTCTAATTTTACTTACATTTTTTAAATTCGTTTTCGCGTTACTTCGGAGTAGTTTAATAGATGTTATTATAAATATAAACCTTCCTCTTTAATTACTTTATCGATTAAAAAAAACTCCATCAAAATCCGTTGCGCAGTTTTAAAGATTTAGACATACATAGAGACATAGGGACAGAAAAAGCGACTTTGTTTCATACTATGTAGTGATAATAATAGCTTTTATTTTGAAATCAAGCGAACATTATAAATCAATAAATTGTCCGCATTTTTCTATTTGAAAAAATAAAAACCAACCTTAATACGAAAGCGTCGCAACAATGGTGAAATAAAATAAATAATGGGTGGCATATTTATCATCGGTTAAGTCGGTAGCATGTGTTCAACATTTGTAATTTGAGAGGGAACATAATTTGTAACATAGCCACTCGAAGCACTAACTTTTGATATATTTCCGTTAATGCCTTTAGGATTCTAATCGATTGCTTGATATTTGCCAACATTTTATTTGAGCGTGTTATTGTTTCTTCAGATTCTAAGATAGTAAGTACCCAGTGACAACAATTTCCTACTTTCATTTAATTCCCTGCTTCAAACGGCTGAAACGCCGTTGAGTAATCGAAAAACAAACCAAAAGAACCTATTCTGAAGGTGAATCGCTGGTTTCTTAAAACTGTTAATTGACCTGAAAAACGTTTTGATTCGCATTGATTCAAAATACTTCCATCGTTTTCGAAGAAATTTCTCTCGTATTATATAAGAATTCAATATCTCGTTAATAGTAAACTCAATGTTAATGACTTTCTAATACCTCTGCAAATGCCGCTGAAACTCATAAATCCACTTCGGTTTGTTGAATACATTAGTTGCATAGTTGTAAGTATTATTTGTTCTATGAAATACGAAGTCAAGGGAACGTTAAATAATAAAAAAATGAGAGAACATCGTCTTTAATTCGTTAAATAATAAAAAAATGAGAGAACAACGTCTTTGATCTCAAGATCAAAGACGTTTTTTAATGGGTTTTTAAAGCGATTTATTTATTCATTATTTCGTTGAACCCGACATTTCGAACACTAAAGCGAGTGTGGTCACAGAGATACTAGGATGTCAAGAGAGTCAAAAGTTATTGTTTAAGCATAAAGAAGGTGGAAGTGATAACTTCTGAATGTATACTCGCGTAAAATAAGACACAAGCAAATACGAACAACGATACTGTTATTGATTTATTCTAGTATTTATAAAATTAATTATAAATTCTGCGCTTTTATCAGTGTTTTAATTGTGTACCAATTTTTATCCATATTGTGGATTATCCGTTTTATCGCTCATTAAACTATATTCTAGTCGTATTTGAACATTTTGGTGTGTTTCAAGTGATTAAATTTTCACATTTGGAAAAAATATTCTATTGATTGTTCTATCTGCAGTGGTTTAAGTAAATCGTATTGAATGATATTATAACACGACATACAACGTTTTTAACTAACACTTTTCGGAGAAGTTTAAGTCAATAGAATATTTTTTTGTAACCAAAAATGTCTTTAAGATAATTGCCATGTCATAGTAATCCTCCAGACGCCAAAACTCGTGGAATTAAGTAAAATCACACCAAGTGACCCCTTTTTCTTCGTGATCCAATTAAAGTAACTTTTATCGTAAAACTTGTTATTTCATGTTTGTTTTTCTTACATGCATATTATTACTATAGGTATACTAAAATCTGTGCTATTTTTTCCATTACATGAAATTCTGTTACTTTGTTGGTCTTATGGTCTTTATGATTATATAAATAAATCTTGAGACCCTCAGTTAAAATTTGTTTTAGGTTATTTAATTCAGAATGTGTACATTATAAGACACTAGCTGTGACCCGCGGTTGAAACCGCGTAAGTCCGTATCCCGTAGGAATATCGGTATAAAAAGTGCCTATGT
>NC_052107.1:5085675-5091337 GCF_012273895.1 Zerene cesonia
AAAATTTAAGCATATCTACATATTTCTGTTTAACTATTATGCGGACTATAAAAATAAACGACACAACAATTTGAAATGTAAAAAACATTTACAAGTCTTGACACACCCCGATGTTACTTCAAAATAAACAAGATACTTTTCTGAAGATGCATATTTTATGTAACTTCCCCATTATTTCCCTTCGCATCGGATATCCCGTCACGTTTCCATTTATAAACCGCTGACCGCCAGTGCGCTATTAATGTCCCTCCTTTGAATAATTACACTTTTTCCCCTCAGGCTTCGCTTAAGGAACAAAAATAAACGACAATAGTGTCATAGCGACCGTAATTAAAAGCGAAACAAGCGGCTATTGTTAATGGTAAACTATTCTGGGTAATTTGTAAGAAACTAGACTTTATATATTTCAGTTCAGTATTCAGAAGTCAGTTATTTATTAGATAATAGTATCAAGCAAAATCATCACTATTAATTCTATTACCTTAGTTTTAGATCCACTAAGGTGGTTCAGTGCGCGATGGCGTAAATAACATGATTTCGAGCTTTTTAATTGATGGCATAAGGCATGGCATAAATTCAATTCATTTGCCGCATGCCGCACTTGGCCAGCGTGGTGGATTATGTCCTGAACCCTCATAGGAGGCCTGTTTCCCAGCAGTGGGAACATATATAGGCTGATGATAATGATGATGATAAGGACATTCTAGTTTCTAGCATTGGTAATTTTTGATTAATCTCAGAGGCCCTTATCCTTTTCTATTCTCTTTCTAGTCCTTTCCATTATTCCTTTCGACAATACTTTACTTATTGCTCGCCATTAAACAGAAGGTACAAGATTGGTGGAAGCGCTTACGATCAAGCATGCGACCCACCAGACACCAGCTCCTTTGCTGACAATGACATAAAAATACCCTCAGAACTGATCTTCCATTGTTCTCAATGTTGAGTATTTGGTAGCTTTTACAAGTTGCCAAATGCATGTGGTATACACAGAAAATTCGATTGTTAGCTGGGTTTTAGTAAACCGTAATAACTCTCTTGAACAATCTAAGCACTCACGAACGGCATATATCAAATTTATTATCTCACAATGTAATGCTGGCAAAATTGTGGCATCGTAGTCGCAGAGTATCGCATCGCAAGTAACAGTATTATATCAATTGGATTGAATTATTCTATCTGAACTGTCGCAAAAAATGGTGAGACGATACACACAATAAAAATTATTATAATATGAAAAGATGATGGAACATTCTCGAATGATAGAACAACAATTTGATTTTCAACCTAATGCAGAGAAAAATTGTATTGTAGTAGATTCTTTTCTTTTCTTTTCTGTTTAAAATCGTAAACATAGTTTTTGTTCAATTTTGTAATATTGAAGATTTGGTCGACATAGATTAAAAAAAGTTTAATATTATAGCATAAAAGTGTCCCTTGTCCCTTTGTGCGGTATATACATCTGTTTCACTAATCGATTTTCTTTATGGACAAATAGGTGATAGCCTTCTGTGTCCTGCCAGACCGAAACATTTTGTTTGTGCGTCCCCAAAGGGAATCTTACCCAGGACCCCTCAGTTCTACGTTCACACGTTAACCACTGTACCAAGGACGCGGTCATTCAATCAATCAATATCAATGAATCAAATCAAGGTCTATAGCATGATGGTATACAAAAAAAACATTTTACGTATAATTTCAAGTCATTTATTCATGTTACCACGACAAAACAAAAAACACAAATTATTAACTATTTACAAAGCAAACGTGCTCATTTGTTCGTGAAAATTTAAGCCATCAAACTATGCTTATTTTTATTGGTATTCGTCACGCGATTTAAAGGTCTTAATTTTGGAGCCTAACAATTAAATAACGCTGAGGGCGACAAGATAAGCTTAGAGTAATTGTTAGTTTCGTGCTGGAGAAATAAAAGAACTTTGTAGAAAAAATTATGTTTATCTATATTTTTTGAAGTACCCATTGGGTTGTAGGCTTAGCTTTTGCACAAATGTTATATTAATATTAGGAATAATTAGTGTTATTGCTAGTAAATACTCGACGATTAAATTCATATTATTGACGTAATTTTATTCGAGCTATAATTTTATCTGAATGTAAGGTTAGTCACCAACAATATGTACAGGCCACTGGGTTTTCTACATCAAAGAGGATATTAATTGTTAATGATATTATCTGTCGGAGTCGGATATGTCGGGTACGGACATCAGTACCGACCAATAACGAAACGAAGCACAGGTCCGGTAGATGGCGGTACCGCCGCCTAATTGCGACTAACTTCATGATATAGCAGAGCCTAGCTATTGGAGGCGTGTCGGACCAAGGCTCACTTGCCATTTGGGAGTCTTCGCGACAAGTTCTCAACGAAGCTGGGAACAGTTCTTCACGTTTCGTTGTACAGTTATTTAAGTAGTGATTAGTGTTAAGTGAAATCATGTTGTGTAATTCGTTGCCTCATTGATCAATTACCCATTTTATATGCCCACTATGTCAGATAATGATGCTAATAGGCCTTGTACGTCATATAAATGTTTGTAATAGGTCCATAAAACAGCTAAGTTACTTCTTAGTACTCTTACGTCTCTACGTTTACTTAAGCTATATCACTAAATAAAAACACAGAGATTCAATTTTTATTGTCTATTTAAATAAATTATACTATAATTAAACAATACGAGAGTCTAAATGTTTCTCTTTATATTTCAAAGTCTAAAAAAAGTTGTAGTATCGAAATTCCTTTAATTTTACAATTTTTTTCACTTTAGCGTTACAACACGCTTGACTAGCAAATTTATCCGCATGTATAGTATAGTATTCAGAAATATAACAATTCAGTTTTAATACCCTTTTTTATATATAATCTAGATTATTAATTAAATGTTAAAATTGCTAAGCACAAAGAAAAATACAATTTTTAGTTTTATAGCATTGAAATACAGTGATTGAAATAGAATTGAAATATACAAAGAAAAATATCGATAAACTGCCTATAACACGTTATTTAAAGTCATTTATGTTAAATGAACAATTAAAAAGTCTCGGTTAACTTCAGAGTTACATTAATTTTAACTCTCAAACTTAGAAGCGGGTAAATTAAAAACGCCAATGAGTAAATTGCTATGTCAATCAGTCGGTTGCAACGTCATTGGAAACATGCAATCAATCTCCATGAAGCTGAGCCGTCTTAAGGAAGAATAAATTGCTCTGAACGTCGAATATTTGCTAATAAAGCTTACGAATTTCTGTGAAGATGGTGTTATCTGATCATGCATTAGCCAGGGTAACATCTGTATTTTATATCTGTGTGTGTAAAAGAAAATTGTGTTTTTATACGTATTATAACTCAGGAATGGGTGGACGGATTGTAACGATATTTTGTGGATAAGATTTGTCTCCGCTAAGATGTTAAGATTAGGATAAGAACTCTTAAATATTTATAGGACTCACAAAAACATCAACCCGGGCGAAACTGGGGTGTAAAGCTAGTTGAATAAAATACCTTCACTGCTTTCACTAAACTAACTACCTTGAGAAGAGTTTTGTGCTTGCTAGTATTTATTAAAACACTAGCTGCGCCCCGCGTAAGTCCGTATCCCGTAGGAATATCGGGATAAAAAGTTGCTTATATGTTATTCCAGTGGTACAGCTGTCTACATACAAATTTTCATTGCAATCGATTCAGTAGTGTTTGCGTGAAAGAGCAACAAACACACACACACATCCTTACAAACTTTCGCATTTATAATATAAGTAGGATAGTAGGATAATATTTTTTACTTCATCAATGGCTAAGCTAGTGTACTTCTATACTAATAAAACTAAATCGAATGTCCAGTACATTGGATGTATTAGTGTTAAAGAGTTATTATTATTCAATAAAAGGATTTTTTTATGTTTATTCCGATATTCTAGATAGATATTTGCATAGAACTAGCTAACCACCCGGGCGTTTGGACGTCTCGGTTGGACGGGCGGCGACATCTCATCCCCACGGGTATTTCCCATGAGAACGAAATGTTTTACCGCGGTAAAAAATAGCCTTTTTCACTATCTCCTGATGTAAAAAATCATATCATAACATTGTTCCCCTGCTACGTCAAAGAAATGCAAACAAACTATATACTTTTGTATTTATAATTAATTTAAGACTTTTAGCCGAGTTTTTATAACGAATTTGCATAATAATAATGTAATACATTTCATATGCAATGTGCACCTTTGGACTCGCCTATGGGGAATACGGACGTGATGTTTCGATACATTGTTACTGTACTGTGTAGCTAAACTGAATTATGGGTACGCATAATATTGCTACTATCTTATTATGTCTCAGCCCGGTTGTCAAGTATCAAAAATCGTCTCTTTATTAAAAGTAGTATATTTTTTGTGATTCATTGACTTATTTATGCAAAACCTTTAACACATTCAAAAGTAAACACAAAACAAACAGTGACAAAATACACAGTGTATAACGCCCTTAAATACATATAATTCTGAAACGTGTTTAAAAGCGACCCTTTTGAATTTTCAATGTTATCAATCGCGCTAAATGAGTTGTGCAGATGCCGCCGACGTTACAAATTGGGAGCATGTTGATAAACGATATCTGTAGGGAACTCCAAATTGTTTATGCTCGCCTAGTACTTGCAAAAATGGAAACGAAGTAAATATCTCGTTAATTCCAGTTATTTGTCATGTGACTTACCAGCTTTTTTGGTTTATAGGAGATAAAAATACAAAGTAATAAATTAAATTTTTTACACATAAGAACTGCGAAATTATAATACAATTTATATTCTCCGGTTCCAACCTATTTGTACATAATATAATTATAGCTACGTACCTACTGCCAAAATCACATACGTAGTTCGCCTGATGGTAAGCGATAACTACCGTCCATGAACATTTGCATAAGTAGTGCCTCTGCGAATTCCTTGCCCGCTATTATGGGGTAAGGGATAGGAAAAGGATTGATGACTGGAATGGAAGAAAAGACTGGGTTGGGTAAGGAAAAGGAACACACGCTCCTGTTTCACTAATCGATTGTTGACAAGGAATCAAACCCGTTATATTTTGAAGTTACAACTTGATATAACAGAGGATGGATTAACACGCTTAAGGTGTTATTTATTTTTTAATAATTGGTAATTTAGTGGGCATAATATTTGTTCTACTTAACATAAACAGATTTATGAATAGATTTATGGATAAAGTCCGCTATGAATTAATTAATTGCACCAATTAAAAAGGTAAGTTCTTCAAATCCGATCTTAAACTCAACGATTAAAAAGAAATATAAATGTTAATCGGTTCATTTTTGCTATTATTTTCAAATGAATTCTTAGTATTTCTAATAAAAACTCAAAGGCTTCCGTTGGTATATTTCATGTTTCGTTTTATGGAATAATTATGAAATTAAATATAAAGAAATAGCGAGAAGAAAATTCATAATAAACCTAAGAGGAGAATTTCCAAGGAAAATTGCGCTACAAATTAGCGACAGTTTTATTTGAAGGTGACATAAATAACTGAACGGGCACTAGCTTTAATTAAAGTTGTAAAACAAGATCTATACGACATCCACTCAGGGGAGACTGAAACCCTTAGAAACGTAGGTAAATTAAAATATAGGTCTGGCTTAGCC
>NC_052107.1:5092337-5103743 GCF_012273895.1 Zerene cesonia
ACGAGCACGGGGCACGGCCCACGCGGGGCACACGGCAAGAGTATGATCTGCCGTGTCCTCCGGGCAGGCACACCAGTGACAAGCCATGCTGGGCTCCCTCCTCGCGACTTTACACAGGTACCGCCCGAAGCAGCCGTAGGTCTGGCTTAGCCTGAATAAACTTGAGTCCTCTCGCTTAAGAACTCTTCTGTGAGATATTTATGTAAATGCTGATGCAAAACGCAGTATGAGAAAATTTGTTATTTTACATAGTACAATTTATTATTTTTATAATCACTAGTTAATTATGTTTAACAAAAACCTAAACAGTCTTCAAATTGTCAGCACTATACCAAATTTAAACGGGCCTTATTATACTAAATCAGTTCTTAAAATCAACTGATTTAGTATCAGTTCTTTCTTTGATAGGTCATGATAAATGCAGAGGTAAATTTCAATCATTTTAATCAATAAGGTAAATTAACATTGGTTTTAATTATTTCAGAGATTCTTCATAAGATGATTCATAATAAATTTCAAGGCACATAGTGAAAGAATCAATTAAAAATGGTAATATAATATTTAATAACTTCATTAAAATAATTTATCACATCAAAGAAGTATAAAAATGATAGAAAATAAATTATTATGTAAGATTGATTAGCAGCCTGTCTACGGTATTAAAAAACATGTAAAAATTTTTTTAGTACGAGACGCTATGAAATCCTGCAATATAAGCTTTAACTGTGGAAAAGTTTCAGTAATTGGCAGACTATAAACATTAAACTTTATTTACTTTTTTGAAGATTAACGACTCCAAGCTAGTTTTGTTTATCTATTTGAAAAATTGTATTACAGCCGAAGATCTATGATTTTTTCAGACAGACATATAAAAAATAGGTAATACCCTTTCTTAAGCTAATTTATATACTATTCGATAGGTTCGACTTAGATACTTTTTCATATTACCGAAATGACTTTATAAGTGAATTTGACAATTAGATACCATTTGTATGTATACCAAATCGAGAGCATGGTAATCATATTGTCTTGAGAGCCACTCAAACATCGTCTTGATGCTAATTAATAGGAATTACAGGCCAATCACTATAAGAGCATAGTCAGCATCGATCTATTGAGAACCACCAAGAATTCTCGAACTTACTGCTAAAATTATAAATGCTACTAACCTTATATTATTAAGAGGCAAGATTTGATGTTTTGTTTGTTTTTTAATGGTTTAATCTAATAACCAGCCCTCAAATTATTACACCGTTAGAAAGCTACGTCTTAATCGAGATAAGAGTAAGTTATATTTATATCGCGGGTGAATCTGGGTGTAGCTGTGATAGTTGGTCTGTGATATGTTATATAATATGTTTATTGCAAAGTTTTATAACTAGACTTATTGTTTAACAATAACAGTTTATCTGTCTATTTGTAATAGAATGGCGGCAGATTTTACAGAACTTTCACTGGCAGATTTAATATTGAATAGCTAAGCCTACTTTTCATCCCAATATTCCCACGGCAACATTGAGATTCAAAGGAAAAACTCATTTACATGGGTGAAACTGCGAGACGCAGCTATAATGTAGTACGACATAAATTAATTCAAGTTTCCCACTAAACGTTAAATCATTATTTATTCGGAAAATAAACGTAAACAAAAAGTTGCATATAATTGTTTTTCCGTGTCTTTCGTTTGGCAAATTGCATCGTTTGGCAAGCGCAGATGTGTCGTGCTGCCAATATACTAACTTGCATTTTTATACTTAAAAATATGTAAAAGTTATTGGACCTTCACATATACACATAAAGGATTTTTCTATAGATATAATGGATTTATAACTGATATACAAATGGAAAATAATGCCTACAAAAACACATACTGAATTTATAACGTGTGTTGTTGTTAACCGACTTTCCCAAAAACTAAGGAGGTTCTCAATTCGAGTATATTGTTTTTTCTTTTTGACTTTATTACTCGGCAAATCAGAGGATTTTCAAGGGATTGAAATGATTCTTTTCGTGTTTGATAGGAAATTGTTAGTAGGCACTATTGCTAAGAGGATAAGGTATATAATATGAACGATTAACTTGATGGTTTTATAACTATATTTTACTATAATACCCTTTGAACTCAGTGTCCTCCGTCTTAAATTAGACTATTTTGTTCTATTGAATAGAAATAGGTTTATTGTGTTGAATATTATATTAATCAGCATATTAAGCGCTATAATATTTAATATAATACATAATAAACAGTGGTAGCTAAGGAGATCGGATTTCAATCAAAAAGTCGAGAGCAAACAACAAAAACAAGCGCCCGTGCAAAATAAACTGATTTTTTAATTATCTATACATTATTCACATCATTCACATCACTGGCAGCTCCAAATGGTGAAGGAATAAAGTGTATGGAAATTGACATCTGAGAATCAACAGTTTTACGATCTATGTCATCAATGCTTGAATTAAAATTAACATTTCATCTGAATTATGACTTACTAGCGGCCCGCCCTCGCTTTGCAGTGCGTTGAATGGAGAATCTACAAAGCTCAACAGTTAAATGCGTTTTTCTTTTAAACTATTTGGTGCAAAGAGTAAGTTTTATCATCTTTTAAATAATTAATGAAGTATTTAAAAAGATAAGGTAAGATAACCATTATGGACAAACATTCCTCGCGATAAAAAATATAATCAAATTACTATTATTAGGCAGAATCATACTTACATACATAAGTTATAATCGTAAGAATCGAATGTACTTTCAATGATCTCTTTGATCTTATTGAGATAAACAATATTCTAATACATTATTTTCATGTACTAACGCATCTACGAAGGTGTCGCAACGGGGAGGTCTCTATCCACATTTATCGCACTTATCAGTAAAATTACATAAGAATGCACATAAAGTATATTGTATAAAATTTCTTTGAGAAAATTCATGGTGAAAATGCATCAAAACACTTACTTAATTTAGAAGAAGACTTAGTAAGGCACAGGTGGAAAGACAGAGACTTGTTATGTAATTCATCACTTATAATAAAAACTGTACAAAATATATAACAACAATTACATAATACAAAATTCTATACTTATAATACAGAACTGATGAGTTTGAACGTGCTTATGTCAAAAACTACCAGACTGATTTCAAAAATTCTCAAAGACACTTTCACACACATAGACGACCTTCCTTTATATGCAACTAGCCTTCCACCCGCGGATTCATTTGCGTCCTCTATGGAAATTCTCATGTAAAATAGATGTTTCAACACGGAAAAAAGTAGCTTATATATATCATTCTATCTATCTCCTGAACGAAAATCATAAAGTATCTTGATTGTAACGTGAAAGAAAGTCCAACACACACTCGCATTTGCGTATGCGTAGTAAGAATGAGTAATCTTATACTTTTAAACGAGCAATTCTTGTATATATATATATATATATATATATATATATATATATATATATATATATATATATATATATATATATATATATATATATCTATATATATATATATATATATAATTGGAATCTCGGAATCGGCTCCAACGATTTTCATGAAATTTAGTATATAGAGGGTTGCGGGGGCGATAAATCGATCTAGCTAGGAATCTTTTTTAGAAAATATCATATTCGTGTTTTATTCGTGTTTTTTTTTCCTGACATCTATTGGTGAATAATAATACTATTTTGCTTCGTAGATAGCTGGACAACTGAAATAACACATAGGCACTTTTTATACCGATATTCCTACGGGATACGGACTTACGCGGTTTCAACCGCGGGTCATAGCTAGTAATAAATTAATTATAAGATGCACTTATATCACTCATATTTTCATTCATTTCTGCAAAGAAAATACAGAATTATATAAATCACACAATTTTTCATACCAACAACTACTAAACTGAACACTCTTAATTAATGAAAGTGCATAAAAAATTAAAAAATTAAACACAAATATTTTCTCTTGATACAATTGTCTGCTCACATATAAAATGTGTAGCAAAAATACTATTCTTATTTATTCATGTAAATACACCTCGCTATGTTGCTTTATAAGTACACAATACTTTTAATTAAACTCCGATACAATATTTATATGTATCCAAGTGTAATAAAAGTGCATTCGGTTTGTGAACTCCGTTTCATTACATCTTGGAATGAAAAAGATTGATTTTTAGTTTTTGCTTTTCCAAGCGTTGAATGCAAAACTTATTCTGCATTCCGCTTTGTAGCCGTAATAGTTTTTAACTTCTGTTCTACTTATTGTAACAGTAAAATAACTACTGCTTTATAGAACTATTACGAGTTTGAAATGTGTTTTTAAGGAGCCGACCATAGATAATGTAATACCGGAAATGACTAAGGGTTTTTATTGAATTGTATAAATTGATAAAATAGACTTCATGATACTAAATCAATTACAAATACAAAGAAACTGAATGTTGTTGTGGGGACACATGTAAAGTACACACGCTGTATATGTTTATTGTCAATCCATGTAATTGTAACACGCTATATGACAGGCATAATTTAATTTAATAAATTCAGTTGGCTTGTGACACTCGTCCATTTAACTCATTTCCTTTAAGTACAATGCCCTGAACACACACACTTACATTAGAAGGTTGTTGCATTTTATATCAGAACGTAGAGGTTCTCTGTAAGTAGCGTGTTTCTTTTTCAACATAGTCTAACTATAAAATAAAATTGTGATCTATAACAAGCTGTATACAGTTTAACGCATAATTCTTAAGCAGATTATTATCGATCGATTATTAAATGGGCATACGTTGTGATAATAGGTAAGGTTCGGTTTATTTCAAAAACACAACAAAAATAGGACCTTCACGTGACGGACGTTTGAGAAAAGTAAATTCTATACATAATATAATATATCGGCATTATAGTCTAAGGAAAAATTGAGCGTTACCTTAATTGCAAGCTAGTGTTATGGATAACAATTTTAGATAGCAAAGTTATCTAGCGATTTAGTATACAATCTGACGGTTTTTATAAACTTACGGCGACAAATGTATTTGTCCCATAAAAATGGCAAATTACAACCATTTGTTATCATTAATATAAGACAGAATTATCTAATATCCAACCGACCGCGTTTTATTAGAAAATCAAGAGATTACAATGTACTGTTATGATTTATGTTAGGGAATGAAGGAGAATGTAATATCTGGGACGATAAATAACATTGTTATACCGGTGAAGTGACTGATACTATTATAGTTGTGGCCGTTCATTTGCAAACATGTTATATTTGATGACGTGTTCATAATATCATAGATGCGAAACTCAGTCTGTCTATTACGCTATCATATACCAGTACACCAAGTTGGAGAAGATTTGGGTGTAAATTTTGTGAGAGGCTGGAAACATGGCTGGGTGAAGCTTTATTTCTTTCTTAAAGCTAAAAATCAAATTGTGTGTAATACGTTAATTTTACGTATACATTTAAAAGTTAAGTTTTTTGCAAATAAAACGATATAGAGAGTTATTGTTTTAATACACTTAAATACCACGGCTATTCATATCGATGAATGCTGTAGGAACGAAGAATCCGTATTTATTATCAGAAATAAATGAATGTTGTTTATAAAGAACGATGTATGTTTGAACGATACATGTTTTTGAACCGTTGTGATAAGAATAAAATAATGTTATTAAAAGTATATATCGTTCCCAAAACACATCAGATTAAGAATTGATAGGTAAATTGAGGCGGTGCATCAGAATTTTCGAGACCATGGCATTATTCTCGTATATTTGCGTTCTTATGTTAGAACGGGCAACTGACCTAGTGATTCGCCTGAAGGTAAGCTCTCTGCGAATGCGTTGCCTGTTTTTAAGCAAGAAAGGGATTGACGACAGGAATAAAGGAATGGACTGGGAAGGGTGAGAAAAAGGAAATGGGCCTCCGGCTCCACCAATCATAGCACGAAACTCAGTAGCATTCACATGTTATTATTTCACGCCGATCTTCTATGGGGGTGTGGTACTTCCCCAGTGCGCGCTAGCCCAATTCGTATCGAAGGATGCTCGACTCCCACATTCGTACTAACGACAACAATATGTATTCTTTGTATGACAATTTAACAAGCAATCGGTCAATAGACAATAATTTTTAATAATATCAATAAGAATAGCGCAATATGTATCACATACGGGTAATACATAAAAATTTACTCAGATACCTACATAAAATGACTTCTATATTAGAATATCGCCCCATAAACCTCAAGAACGGCTGAATAGATTTTAATGTTTGATTTGTTGGATTTTTTCCGGTTGGATTGATATTCTATTCATAACAATAGAAAGTATTTAATAAATTAAAAAAATGTCAACTCGGGCAGAGCTTTATAAAAATTAAATATAACGTTAAAATTACAACCTCCTTTCATTAGTTTCTTTGTGTATACGAAGTTTATTCCAAATTTAGCATTCCGTCTGTTGCCAACTTAATTTAATTACATGATATTTAAATTCTGGAAAGTGAAAAGAAATGCCTCAAGTTTGTACTACGAGACGGATTTCAAACGTGAAACATTTTATAAAATGCCGCCTTATAACTCATTTATATATTTTCCATAATTTTGTCAAGTATTATGTCATATCTATGAAAAATGCTATGAGGAAAGTCTTCCTAATTTATAGTATTGAAGTGTCCGCAATCAGATTGAAATCATCATAAACCATAATCATATAATGTGTTCCCACTGCATGTACACGGGACCATTTATGAGGGTTAAAACATAACTCAAGTGCGAGTTGGATGATGGCACATCATGTCATCGTACTTTTCATTCTCCGACATGTGGGTTTCCTCACGATGTTTCCCTCCGGTGATATAAATAATCCTACTAATATTATAAAAGCGAAAGTTTGTAAGGATGTGTGTGCGTTTGTTGCTCTTTCACGCAAAAACTACTGAACCGATCGCAATGAAATTTGGTAAGTAGATAGCTGAACAGCTGGAATAACATATAGGCAACTCCTTATCCCGATATTCCTACGGGATACGAACTTACGCGGGTGAAACCGCGGGGCGCAGCTAGTGTATAGATAAATTTATAAATCTATTTATATCTTGCACGCTTTTGTCTCGAATCCCCCATTTTCGATTGAAGGTCTGAGATCCTAATCACTGAGCTACCGATGCAGAACTGCCGAATATTGTAACATGCCCTGTAACTACTATTTGCCATGAGCAAATGAGCAAATTAAAGTTAATTCATTGACATATAATAATTACTTTCGAATGTGATATATAATAATACATACTTCTCTTTGTAAATATAATAAAAGATGTTAAGCATAAAAGACGTTCGGGGTTGGCCCGTATCGTTCCTGTTCCCGTAGAATTTTCGGAACAATGTGTTCTTTCTCGGGTCTAAAACTGTATCTGTATCAAATTTCAACGAAATCGGCCTAGTAGTTTATGCGTAAAGAAAAGACAGACGTTACTTCCGCATTTAAAATATTGGTGAGGTGATAGTGTACAATATCTCAAATAAACGAAGAGCATTCAAACAGTTGCGAGTTCATTCATAATTCATTTTAAATTTATGTAATTCCCAAGTTTATTTAGACTATTTATGTATACAGTTCGTATGCAAAAGAGTACCGCATACTATTAAATATTAATATAACAGCTATTTCCACTTGGTAATAGAGAACTTGGAAATATCACAAGCCCGGCTCTTCCGAGCGTAATGCTGCTTTTAAATTAGTATATAAGAAATAACATATTTCCAGCTAGTCTCGTATACTCGTTCCCGAATAGTTCAATTTAAATGTTTTTCAGTTAAAATACTTTATTTTCACCGACGAAGTTGTTCAGTTGCTAAATCATCCATCATCATCATCCATAAATTGATATCTTATAGCATAATCATAATATGATCGTTCACGCACTAGAAGACGTCACGTTTGAAGAAAATTAGAAAGGTTTTCTAAAACTTAAAAGATCACCATAACGTACTGTTTTCCAATTTCCCCGAAACATAGGAGATTTTTTGCATGAGCAAACTATATTTCTCACTAACGACCCTTTGACAGATTTATCCGTATGCCAGAAGATCTTGTAGCGCTTTATTATTATACCATTCATATTTAACAATCATTGCTCAACTAAATATAGGACCTTATGCCCTATATTTGGGTTGTGCTTGAATGGAGATAATTTCCGAAGACTATATAAACATGTACTATTGACTTCCATTGCTATGTATATATCTGAATAAGTATTATTTTAAGCTACACTAATGGAGTTAATGCATTTGACAGCTTTTTTAATATCAACGTTAACAATAATAATCAGACGCATTCAAACGAAGAAAAAAGCAATAACACTCACGAGTTCATACAGAGTTTCATTCGCATAATTGCTAACTGTTCCCGTCTAGTAAATTTTCCGCTGCCTTTAATAAGTGCATTGCCAAGTCTATGTATCTTGGTAGGAAAATCGCGCGCAGAACCTTTGGGAGTTTGCCAAATGAGTTAATGGTTGATAAGCTAAGGTTAATTTAGCTTTGTTTCTGTGACTCCCGCCTTGATATTACGTTCGCTAAATGGTCTTTGTACCAAGTTGATCTTGCCTAAAATAAATTAGTTTTGCATAATGTTTCCGCGGTATAAGCGCTTAGTTAGTATTCCTAAAGTGGTCATATGTGTCGACGATATAAGGTTAATATTGTTTAAACTTTAAAGAGAAAGGTTGACTTTATCACTCTCCAATTGAGTTTGATGTAGGGTATTGGAATAGGGATGTAAAATAAATAAATTCCAAACACATACACACATATACATACAACATAACATAACTTATATGCACAAAATCCCGATCGATTGTTAAAAGTATAGGAGACTGGTATAAAAATCAAGACTATACGCTTCGTATTGTTTTTTGTAAATATCAGACTCTTAAAAGTCGTAAGAATTAACTAAACCTACTAGTATGCTATTTATATTTTTATCCCGATATTCCTACGGGATACGGACTTACGCGGGTGAAACCGCGCAGCTAGTTATAAATATTTCGTCATTCTAAAGGTAGTGAAAGAAGAGAAACGAATTGGTTACGGCATTTGCCGTTAATGGTTCGAGTTCTACCAGGTGAAGGTGGTATATTATAATAAATTTATCTATTTTTTTTTTTTTGAATGAAATGAGATATAACTTTCTTTTGCAAACGTCGGTAATAAACATATAATTAATGATTAACGCTATTCGTATCTTTTTTTATAATTGATATATTATCATTACAGGTATTTGTTTCACGGCCTTTGACGGCTATGTTCATGTCCGTCACTTTGCATATTATGAAGTACATGTAATTTAGCATTTAACCACATTAATTATATGACACTAACACAAATCCAGTTTCCCAAGCCATGTCGGATGTTATGCATGATAAGTGGGCTGTGTATTGAGAACGGATGTTATGTAACAAACAAGCTCATACAAAATACACTAATAGTTATAAGTCGTATTCTTATTTACTTTTGAGAAGTTATTTGTCACTAGATTTTAAAGGAAAAAAGACGGTTTAAGGTTGCGTCTTGTGTAACCTATCGGGTCTGAGTTGTAAATCATTACCGAATGTCATCAAAATCCGGTTAAGTGGTTTAGGCGTGAAGAACAGACAGAGTTACTTTTGCATTTATCGAGGACTAGCGGTCCGCCCCGGCTTCATCTGTGGTACGCATATAGCTTATAGCCTTCCTCAATAAATGAACACTGAAAGAATTTTTCAAATCGGACCAGTAGTTCTTGAGATTAGTGCGTTCAATCAAACAAACAAACTCTTTAGCTTTATAATATTAGTACAGATTTATTTAGTAGGGATTGATAACATGTATTATTTTCCTAGTTACAATTTAAAAACCTATTTAACACCCCACACATCTAATCACAAACTTAGCAAACTATACAATCAAATCTATCGTCAAATTTATGACAAATTATACCATCATTACCATATAATAAGTATTTAATATTCGTAATGAGAACTACCTACGTCCCACGTATTTGCGGAACATGTTTTTATGTTGGTTTCCTTTGCGCTACTCCTCTTTTTAACTTGATCTTTTCAGCATTTCAGTTGAGCGCCCCACTGCTACGGAAAGCACGTGAACCGTTTCTCTCGGATGTTGCCATGACAGCAATCGTTAAGTCGTGTCAAAAGGGATCCTGCGCCGACTGAAATTAATCAACGCACGTGTTGACAAGTTCTATTATTTTGGGCGCAGATTTCTGGATCCTTCCTTCGAAAGTTCCAATGCTATAGATATATAAATTTTAGAAAATTGGCGCTTAAAGTATCATTAGATGTTTAGACTTTCTTATTCTTTCGTTTATTTTTTCCAATTGCGAAAATCCTAATTATCCTATAATTTATAAGACTTGGTAAAAATTTTACTTATTTTTTAAATGACAGTGTACATCGGTATGTCATTAATGTAAACGTATGACAAATAATATATTTTCTATAAGTATACTATTTACGGAGTATTACCGGTTTCTACTTGAGTAAAAATTTTGCGTACATATTACATAAGTTTAGTAACTATGTAATAATCTTCTAGTTATATATAGTTATTATGCTCAACTGACGATGGAGTCAGAAGATGGGTAGTGAACTCATTAACATTTTGTATTAAGTAGATTCAAATATAATATCCTGTTCAAAATTACATCACGACATGTCTGCTGCACTGAGGGTTGACTTTCGGCGGGAGAACTTATCACCATAAACGTGAATAGGGAGAACATTGTAGGTACATACCTCATTTTGATTGAAACAGGTTTTGCTCTTAAATTGGGCTGAATATTTTTTTTTTTACATTAAATTCAAACCGACTTCAAAGCACTCGAGAGGATATTTGTTGATACAGTTACAGTAGTAATCGCTACTTACAATTTACTCTTGTTAAATATTTGAATTAATTGCCAGCTGTGTCTAACAGATCAGTCCGACTCACAACCGGGCGTATGCAGGTGCGTATGAAGGCGAATTATGTTCTAGTTTGTTCATTGTGTTTTACAGTTTCAGCACTTGATTGTTAAGTGATTTGAAGTTCTTGTTATTTCGGTGAACATTCAATGATTAAATGATAGCTTCCGCCTAGCCCATAACTTCGCTCGCGTGGTCTTCACAATATTTTACTTCGTGGATTTTCGAAGGAAAGATAGGATGTCCATTTTATAAAACTTTAGATGTCTGTATCTTCAACTATTAATTTTAAGTAAAATCTACTCATAGACATCGATTTCATTTTTAAAGACCTATCCAATGACAATTCATTCAATCGCATATTTGCGAATATTTTGTATTTTGTTAGAATAATTGTATGCAATTGGGCTGTTATATAATTGTTAGTTTTG